>NC_050186.1:6337875-6425375 GCF_008315115.2 Sander lucioperca
TACCAACACAAATATTCGAGGCTTTTTTATAAAACATTCTGGGCTGGACCCCAGAAGGGGTTTACTAGGAAAATATCAAAATAAATCCTTATGATGTGACTTTGCGTTAGAGTTTAGATTCTCTGCCCGAGCCCGAACTTGGCCGATATTTTCCGCCACTATCCTCGGGCCGGGACCCTTGATCAAGCATTTGTGTTTTTTTTTTTTTTCATTACTTTATTAGCATAATTGGGTGGGGAGAAAGCTCTGTCTCTCCAGCTTCTCTTGTAGCTCTGGGAAGTGCGGGCAAGTGCGTCAGCATGCAGACCGTGCCGAAGGACAGTATTAATTAGGTGATCGAGACAAGAAAGTCTCCTATATGGTTCCAGGGCTTTGATTATGTTGCTGCCTTGATCTGTTAACCACACTATTCGGCTGAGGGAGCAGCTAAGGTCGAGTTTTTTTTTTTTACGTTTCTTCATTCGGATCCATTTGCGATCCGTTCCAGTCTGAATAAACAAACAGCAGTTTACATGCTTCGTCCTTGGTGCATTATTCATTAAGATAATTCTAAACAGATTTCTGTAAGTTCAAACTTCGAATGAACTAAGTTCAAATTGTAGTTGAGAACGTCAGTTATAACGGCCCACGTATTAAAAAAATGTCAGGTTTAAATCAGGCTCGGGCTTATAATTACAGTTAATGTGTCGGGCACGGGCTCGGGTAGGGTCAGGCTTGATTTTTTGGGCCCGATCTAAGCTCTACTTTGCGCGTCTTGGGGAATATTTGGTTCCATGTTTCATATAAGCAGCACTTTCAGTCTTAAAGTTCCAGATGGTTTCAGTCCTCCTCTTCATCAAAACCTTGATTGGTCCTTCCTCGGCCTCTGCTCGCAGACGGGCCTCCTGGTCCAGACTGGTATCCAGACTGCTCACCGTTATCCTCACACTGGCCCGGATGCTGCTCTCCATCTGGGCCGTCGTCCTGGTTCTCCTGGTGGTTGTATCCCCTCTCCTCCGGGGCAGACCAGCCCTGGTAGGGTTTCTCCTCCTGTTCCTCTGGGTAACCGTTATCGTCGGGGGAGAAGGTGTCGTCGTCCAGGTGGTCGTCGTAGCGTTGGTAGGAGCTGGCGTGCGCCTGCTGCTCCCGGGCGTTCAGCTCCAGCGTGCTGTGCCACACGCCGTAGCAACCGTAGATCAACAGACCTGAGGACGGACACACGGCGGCGGTTAAACAAAAAGACAGCAGAAAGAGAAACTGTCCAGCTGCTCATCACTTCCAGAACAGACTGACCTCCATAAGTGGCGTATGTATGACACGCCAATTTGTATGCCATTTTGGCGTGTTATCAAGACGCATACTCACTTTTTAGCGTGTTTATCAACGCCGTTTGGCCTCCACTAACTTACATTACCTTGCGATTGCGTGTCAATTTACGTCATAGCGAGTAGTATGAAAGGGCGAAAATCCGCATAGGGACGTTGGCCGGGGTGGAGGATGGGTCAAACACAGGACTTTCACCCAGGAGACCGGGGATCGCGTCCCGCGTGTCACGTTTCCTAAACCCAACCGTCCCGTTGTTCTTTTCCTAAACCCAATCCGTCCGCTGTATACAGCGTAGACATACACGCGGATAGCTCAAAATGCGTACAGATAACACGCCACTTGGCTTTAGAAAGTGGCGTGTATGTTTACGCAAAGTCATGATGTCACGTTGTCCAGAAGGTGGGAAACTCTTCCCTTGACTTCGTCATCGGTCAACTAACTGCACATCCAACAAAGTCTGGATGTAACCTTTACCCATGTAGGGCTGCAACTAACGATTATTTTCATTAGTGATTAATCTCCCCAATTACTTTTAGAGATGTTTCGATACTAGTAGCGCCTAAATGCTGGTATCGGTATTGGCAAGTACTGGAGTGTATGCACCGATCCAATACCACGTAACTTAGACCTGAAGAAAATCTACTTTAAAGGTACACTGTGTAGTGTTTGAAGTATTTTATTAGCTAAAGTCAATGTCTTCATTCATAATATGTCCTCATTGGTGTAAAATGACCTCTGCCAATGATCTGACTTATCCTCGTAAGCGAAGAATTTCTTATCTGTATTTAAATTGGACGGGCAAGTCCAAGGAGGCTTCCATGTCGTTTTGAAAACCTATAATGGCTGAGAGGAACATAGAGGACTAGCCTACCTGTCTAGCTAATCCACAACGCGTTTTTGTTCAGAGCCAGCGTCACGTGACTGAAACCAGCTGAAACGGAGAAGGAGATCAGTGAGAGGCGCTTGTCACTGCCCTTAAGTTCATAATGGAGGATAGTACTTATGCCGAGCCACAGGAGAAGGAATCCTCGTCACCAAAAAAGTGAAAATTGGCAGACATGTCGTCAAAGCTTCTTGGTACGTAACGGCTACCGTAGTTGCAACACGCATTTGAAAAAGCGAGGTGCTAGAGAGCTAGATGGGAGAAATTCCTACACAGTGTACCTTTAAAGAAGTTTATTTTTTATCTTTTTCCGTTATGACTCGCTGTCAAACTGGATAATAAAATAAAGCTCTATGGCATTCAATGTTTGTGTTTGTTCATGTTTCACAAAGAGTTGAACTCGAGTCAAGCCGAACAACAAAGATAGCAATCATATCACCCTCCATACACGGATAGTAGTACACAGCTGTTAAAACATAGTCTATATCCACGATGTTCCACTTTGGTGATGCTCCACTGGCGGTGGAAATTACGCCGGATGTCGCTCTCTTCGGCCGGTTGCCCGTGGCTCCGTCCGGGGCTTAGCGCCACCCAAGACGATTGTGATTGGTTTAAAGAAATAATAAACCAGAGCACGTTTTTCTCCCATCCAGGAATACTGTGTGGACTAGCCAGACCCTCCTTTGCAGCGCTGTGGAGGAAGGTCTGGCAATGCAAGACTAGTTAAAACATAGTAAAATGTATGATTCGCTGGTATCGGATCGGTACTCGATATCGGCACAAGTTCAGGTATCCATATTGGGAAGCAAAAGATCGGACCATCTCTTTTGTTTTTTATGATTCATTTTGGCCATTTTTAGGCCTTTATTGACAAGAGAGGTGAAGAAATGAAAGGGGAGAGAGAGGGGGGGAATGACATACAGCAAAGGGCCGCAGGTCGGAGTCAAACCCGGGCCCACTGCATCGAGGAGTGAACCTCTATATATGTGCGCCCGCTATACCAACTGAGCTATCCGGGCGCCCTATGATCGGACCATCTCTAATTATTTTTACCATTAATCGATTTTGATTTTGGTCTATAAAATGTCAGAAAATGGTGAAAAAGTCAGAGGTGATGTCTTTAAATGTCTTGTTTTGTCAGTCTTATCCCTAAATATATTCAGTTTAATGTGATATAAAACAGAAAAGATCTGGAAGTCTCTCTATTTGAGAGGCTAAAAATGGCATTTTCTGCCATCTTTGCATTAAAAAAATCAGTTGAACGATTATCAAATTATTTGGCGATTATTTTTCTGTCGATCAAGTTATTGTTGCAGCTCTAACAGTATGTTCTTCTCTCTGCTGTACCTCGACAAAATGAAAGAGGATGAGCCAGAGCTACGTACAGTTTTACACTTTCTAACCCTTGTTTGCATTTTCCTCGACACAAAGCCGGCTTCAGTTTGGTGTCTCGAACTGTGCTGACTGTGCAAAAACCAGCAGGAAGGAGAACTAAAAGCACAGAGGAGCCTATATGATAAACAGAAACTAAAAAAACAAACAGCAGTAATACTCTTGAACTGAAGCCAAAGGCCAAAACAGACGTTTGTGCCTCTTCTAAGTGGATTTGTGAGTAGGATTAAACATTTAACTAACAGATATCACTATGAAACCTCCCCAGCTGATTACTTACATTGAGACAATTATTTTTGGTATTACAAGTTTTCTTAAAATCTGGTAATTTCTAAAGTAACTAAATGTGCCTGAGTGAATTAAATTCAGCTGGAAACAATAATAAAGGGACAAATAAATGTATTTATACAAAAGCAACAGGAAATACTTGGAAATGGAAATAACAGGAAATGGCTAGATGTCTGTTAAAGAAGGTACTGGTCCAAAGTTTAACCGCAATTATAGTCTGGCTTTGCCAGACCTTCCTCCACAGCGCTGCGTATGAAGGTCTGGTTAGTCCACACAGCATTCTGGGATAGGAGAAAAACATGCTCTGGTTTATTGGCATTTCTTTAAACCAATCACAATCGTCTTGGGCGGGGCTAAGCTCCGGACGGAGCCACGGTGCCTCTGCTAAATAGCCTCGGGAAGGAACTTGTTTTGGTGGAACGTGGACGTTCAGAAGTAGTTTTAGTCGTGCAACAGAAAACTCAGATTGGACAGATAGTCTAGCTAGCTGTCTGGATTTACCCTGCAGAGATCTGAGGAGCAGTTAACCATAGAACGCCAACACAGAGACAGAGGAAGGGGACGGACATCCTGCCAAAAAGAGGGACATCCTGCGGAATTTCCGTCAGCAACGGAGCAATCCTGGAAGTGGAACGTCGTGGATATAGTCTACGGCAATTATAATTCAGTTATATTAAAATGCAGGATACGTAACTCGCCTCTATTTCTTCTTTTGTTAAAGGTACACTGTGTAGGAATTTCTCCCATCTAGCGGTGAAATTGTATTTTGCATTCAAACGAATAGTGCTCTCTAGCGCCTCGCTTTTTCAAATGCGTGTTGCAGCTACGGTAGCCGTTACGTACCAAGAAGCTATGACGACATGTCTTCCAACTTTCACTTTTTTTTTGGCGACGAGGATTCCTTCTCCTGTGGCTCGGCATAAGTACGATCCTCCAATATGAACTAAAATGCAGCGCAGGCTTTCAAATGTTGCCGAGGCGGTGACAAGCGCCTCTCACTGATCTCCTTCTCCGTCTCAGCTGGTTTCAGTCACGTGACGCTGGCTCTGAACGAAAACGCGTTGTGGATTAGCTAGACAGGTACTCTAGTGCTCTATGTTCCTCTCAGCCATTAGAGTTTTTCAAAAGGACATGGAAGCCTCCTTGGACTTGCCCGTCCGATGTAAATACAGATAAGAAATTCTTCACTTACGAGGATAAGTCAGATCATTGGCAGAGGTCATTTTACACCAATGAGGACATATTTATGAGTGAAGACATTGATTTTAGCTAATAAAATACTTACTTACTACAAACACTACACAGTGTACCTTTAAAATGCACTCTGAAGTTCCAATATAGAAAATGGATGTTTCATCTCACCTACGAAGCACCAGATGGTGAACCGGGCCCAGGTGAGTGACGACAGTTTAAGCATGAGGTAGCTGTTGACCAATATGGCCGCCGCGGGTACAAAGGGCACACAGGGGGCCATGTAGGGCAGCTTCCTCGCACTCTGTGGCTGCTGAAGAATCGTGATCAAAAGCTTCGCCAAGGAACCGGCCATCAGCGTGGCCGTGAGGCCTGAGAACACCGCGCCGGCGCCGCCTCCCTGCTCAACGCCAAATATAACGGTGGACCAGAGGAAGAAGGACGTGAGGAAGAAGAGGAGGGTGGATCGGGTCACTATGCGGCCGGTGGCAGGGGTGGGCCGGGCCGACGCGTCGGGCAATCCCAGCCGCAGCCGCAGGGTGTAGAAGTGACCTCCCAGAAGCCTTTTCAGCAGCGAGGCGTGGCCTGTGTGGAAATCAGAGTCATCCCCTTCTCCTTCCGTCCCGCCTGCGTGGTAGGACGCTGACCCGTCAGCGTCTGAGCCTCCGATCAGGATCTGGTCGTCTTTGGTGGGCGCCGCCCCGTCGTCATGGTGCTTCAGGCCGTCCTCGTCCTCCCCGGAGATGAACTGGTGTGTGTCGGTCTCTTCGTCCGGCTGGTAGCGCAGCAGGAGCACGCACACGCTGACCAGAGTGTAGGCCAGCAGGGTGCCGATGGACATCATCTCAATCAGGTCCCGCAGGCTCACCAGCAGAGCCAGGAGGGCAGCGAAGCAGCCTGACACCACGCACGCCACCGTGGGAGTGTGTGTGAATGCAGACACGTGAGACAGGAACCTGCAGACACATTAATCACAGAGTTAGCCCGGAACTAGTCCCGCATTGCCAGACCTTCCTCCTCCACAGCGCTGTAGAGGAGGGTCTGTCTAGTCCACACAGCATTCCTGGATGGGAGAAAAACGTGCTCTGGTTTAGTGGCATTTCTTTAAACCAATCACAATCGTGTGGCCGGGTTAGTTCAGTTGCTAGAGCGGGCGCGCATATATATATATATATATATATATATATATATATAGTCCGAAAATATATCCGCGGGGGCCGCATTTTTTCAAATACGCCGCACTTTCGCCGCATAAATTGCCGATTTCCACGCAAAATATGCAGGGCTTGCATGATTTCATAATCCCCGCATTTTCATTGCAAAAAAGTCACATATATCTTAGCAGAAAGTTGAAAAATGTTGCGTTTACTTCACACAAGAGCAGCCATTTTCCCGTTGCCATGGAAACGTTATGAAGTGGCGTAATTACGCGACGTGAACATCATCGAAAAGCTGCAAAACCCACGATGAAGACATGATGAGACCGCAGTTTTTGCAAGTTCACGCAATTTCATCGCATAAAATTGCATAAATATCCCGCATATTCCATCGCATTTTTTAAGATTTTTGCGATTGCAAAATAGCCTCGGGAAGGAACTTGTTTTGGTGGAACATGTGTACGTTCAAAAGTAGTTTTAGTCGTGCGACAGAAAACTCAGATTGGACAGATAGTCTAGCTATCTGTCTGGATTTACCCTGCAGAGATCTGAGGAGCAGTTAACCATAGTCCTCACAAATCCACCGGAGGTTAGAACGCCAACACAAAGGAAGAGGACGGTGACATCCGGCCGAAAAGATGGACATCCGGCGGAATTTAAGGCAGCAACAGAGCAATCCCAGATATGAAACGTCGTGGACATAGACTAAACCAATCACAATCGCCTTGGCCGGTGTTAAGCGCCGGACGGAGCCACAGTGCCGCTGCAAAATAGCCTCGGGAATGGGGCTGGGCAATATATCGATATTATATCGACATCGATATATGAAGCTAGATATGGTCTTAAATTGTGGATATCGTAAAATCGTGATATGACACGTGTGTTGTCTTTTCCTGGTTTTAAAGGCTGCATTACAGTAAAGTGATGTCATTTTCTGAACTTACCAGACTGTTATAACTGTTCTATTATTTGCCTTTACCCACTTAGTCATTATATCTACATTACTGATGATTATTTATCAAAAATCTCATTGTGTAAATATTTTGTGAAAGCACCAATAGTCAACACTACAATATCTTCGCAATATCGACATCAATGTATTTGGTCAAAAATATCATGATATTTGATTTTCTCCATATCGCTCAGCTCTACTCGGGAAGGAACTTGTTTTGGTGGAAAATGTGCACGTAGGGAGGCGAGCCTTGGAAATAAAACGGCTGTCGAAAAAAAGATAAATATAATTTGATTGTCGGTTTTAGCTCGGAGGATGTTTCCCCAAATCGACCGGAGTTTAGAATGCCAACACCAAGAAAGCCGAAGGTGACGGACATCCAGTAGCACCGGAACTATCCCTTAAATTAAACGTCGTCGATACAGACTAAGCCTGCAACCAGAGCCCTCATCTTAGCAGTGTTTGGCGCCTCCTCACCTGAACAGCAGGCCGTCCCGGGACATGGCGTAGATGACTCTAGGCATGGGGAACAAAGAGCCCAGCAGAGAGACGGTGAGCCCGGCTATGGAGCCCACGGCCACGGTGTATTTCCCCCACAGGAAGCCATGTACGGCGAACATCTCCATGAGAGGAGCCGAGCCATCGATGAGGTCGTAGGGAACCATGAGAGTCAGAATCACGCTCACCTGTACACGGGAAAGGTTCAACAACATCAGGGCTCCTGGATTAAAAGGAAAGGACACCCAAATGTCGCAATTCTTTTGCAAAAAAATTGCCACATTTCTTTATTTTATTATTTTTATTTTAATATAATAATTTTATTATATTTATTATATATTATTTTATTTTGAATTGCATTTCACGAGAAATCTCAGATGAAAGTTCATTCTCAGTAATGCACAGCTTTCTATTTCCTTTCAATTTTTTATTAACAAATCTTGCAATTCTGACAAAGTTCAGAGGAATGTTTTAGCAAAACAACTTATACTGTACATTTTCCAAAATGGGCACAAATCTAGGATTAACTGAAGCTTGAATCCAAGAATATAGAAATCTGCTGTGGCCATTGGAAGCGAAGATATTATAGTTAATGCTCGACGTAATCTATTCGATGAGGAGATTTTGTGACTTGTTTCCATCATGTTCCATCTATCCTACTGTCTAATTTATTCCCCTATAATGCCCATATTTAATGCTGGTCTCTAGACTTTATCATTGCACTATTGGACTTATTTGCACTACCACCATGACACCCACTCTCATAGAGCACCTCACCATGCAGACTGAACCACAGGGTCAGTCCCTGCCCTGTCACTGCAAGACTCCCATGCTTATACATCCCTTAGTACATTCATGTGGATTATTTCTTTAGTATTTTATCGTCCTGTTTATGATGTATGTTGCGTGTGATGTCTTTAAGCTACTGGGACCTTGAATCATCCATCCATCCATCCATCCATCCGATGCCCGACACTGACCGACACGTATGCAGTGAGGCAGGTGACCAGCGAGGCGGTGATGGCGTACGGGATGGACGTGTTTGGGTTCTTTGCCTCCTCTCCTGTCGTCGCGATGATGTCAAAGCCGATGAAGGCGTAGAAGCACGTCGCTGCACCTTGCATAACCTGACGACAGGCGACAAGAGATCACTTATTTTATTAATTTTTTTTGGTGAATTTGAACAAGTAACTAAAACACCACGTGGTGGATGATCTCACCCCTGACCATCCGTAGGGCAGGAAGTTTCCGCCCTCCCAGTTGCTGGCGGAGAGGAAGAAGAGTCCGGCGATGATCATGAAGACCCACACCACCAGGTTGACCGCGTTGAGGACGTTGTTGAAGACCACGGAGTTCCGCACGCCGAGAGCAACGATCACTGTGACCAGCAGGGCGATGAACAGGGCCAGCAGGTCAGGGTACGTGTCCTCACCTTTACCTGAGACAAACAGACACACAGACACAGCAGCATGTATTATAGAAATATTTCATCCACATGAAAGATCAATATGATAGGAAGGGCTTCCTAGAGCTGAGGGATATGGAAAAAAAATCTAATATCACGATATTTTTGACCAAATACCTCAATATCAATTGTGGTATCCTAACTGTAATATCCTAACTATAATATTAAACTTGCAAACGTATTTGGATGTTGTGGACATTCAGTTCTTCCTTAGAAAATACAACATCAATATTGTGGCGATATTGTAGGGTTGACAATTGGTTGCTTTTACTATTTGAAAGTTTTTAATTTGCTCTTAATGTGCTGAGAAATGACACACGTACGGATGGTACTGACCGAGTCCTCTGAGCGTGCCCAGGTGTGTTATCATGTAGTTACTGATGCTGTGATTGGCCAGAGAGTCGAACATGCTGCTGAGAGCTGACGCCCCCGCCGCTGTGCCGATCAGATACTCCAGGATCAGATTCCAGCCGATGAAAAACGCCACAAACTCCCCGACTGTCACGTAGCTGTAGGTGTAGGCCGAGCCGGTCGTCTTCGGGACGCGGACACCAAACTCTGCGTAGCACACACCTGACGGCAGAAATACAATGAGACAGTAAACGTCTGTAAGATCAGAGTAGACTGCCCAAAAAAAACTATAAAAACATGTCAGTGAGCCACACTGTTGCACTGGCTGACATGTTCCTTCATCACCATTAACACATAAACTATTTTGACTCAATCCCACAATCCTGCAGCCACAAATACTCGCTAGAGTACTAAATGCTAAAAATAGTCCCCAACAAATGCACGATTTCCTCCTGTTTGTTTGATAAAAACTACAGTGAGCTAGCCTGGGAAAACCCTGACGAACTTCCGGCAAATTTGAGATTTGCTCTGCAAGTCAGTCTGGCCAAGAGCCCATTCACGACCATTTCCAATTTTTCCAAATCAAGGCACCAATCACAACCGTTGAGGCGGGCTTTACACCAATCACAACCGTTGAGGCGGGCTTTACACCAATCACAACCGTTGAGGCGGGCTGTACACCAATCAAAACCGTTGAGGCGGGCTTTACACCAATCACAACCGTTGAGGCGGGCTGTACACCAATCACAACCGTTGAGGCGGGCTGTACACCAATCACAACCGTTGAGGCGGGCTGTACACCAATCACAACCGTTGAGGCGGGCTTTACACCAATCACAACCGTTGAGGCGGGCTGTACACCAATCACAACCGTTGAGGCGGGCTGTACACCAATCACAACCGCTGAGGCGGGCTTTACACCAATCACAACCGTTGAGGCGGGCTTTACACGATGACGATAGAGAAGCGACCAAGCAGCTTTTTGTTTACATTCAACATGACGGCCACCGAAGCGCAGCAACCCGTTGATGCTGCTGTCGCTGCTACGTCTTCCGGATCATCGCTCTGATTGGTTGAAGGACTATCCAATTGCGCCCAGAGGCGTTTGAGCGGCGTCCGTTGGTGACGCCCCTTTGGAAATGGGCTGTGAATGCACCTTCCCCAGACCCACTCTCAGTTACAACTGGGAAGGGTTGTTGATGACTTTTAGTGTTCTGTTGCCTCACCTGACAGTATGGACGCCACCGCTGCGATGATAAAAGACAGGATGACGCCCGGCCCAGCCATCGCCTTGGCAACCAGCCCAGCGACCACATACATCCCCGTGCCAACACAGCTGCCCACCCCGAGCGACACCAGGTCCACGGTGGTCAGGACCTTGGCGAGCCCGGCCACCGACCCCTCCCCGAGCTCGGTGAGGTCGTCCGAGCCGGAAGCCATGGAGCCCACAGGTTTGGTCCGCAGCAGGCGCGAGTACATGTTGTACCAGGCGTCGCCCGGAGACACCCGGGCCAGCCACGCCGCCATCACCGCACCTGTTTATCGCCTGTTTATGTTTGTGACTGCTTCTACCTTCTCTCTGTCAATCCCTCTTTCATTCTTTCATTCTCTCAAAAGCCACAGATCCAGAGGAGGACATAGACTCTGTGAAAAGAAGAATTCAGATCATTTACTTTAGTAAAAGTATCAATGACACAATGACATTTTTGTATATACAGTTGTGGACTTAAAAGTTACAGAAGTCGGATGGACCCTTTGTGTCTGATACTTGGTCTCCCGGAGGGTCGGATCACTGATAGTAAGCACCGGAAACTTTTCAATATACTGACTTTTGCTGCTAGAAAGAACATTCTGCTCTTCTGGATCAGACCTGCTGCTCCAACAAATCAATCATGGCACAACATTGTTATGGACTGCATTCCCAGTGAATACATCATGTGCATGCTTCACTCCAAAATAGATGCCTTTTATAAGGTCTGGGACCCTTACTTGCAGCATATTGGGCCCACGATGTCATCCTCCTTGCTTCGTGGATTTCCTAGATCAGCCTAGCCTTTCTTTGAGACTTGGTTTTAAGTGCCCACTATCTGACGAGCTCCTTGTAGCCTTGCTATGTTTATATGCTCTGTATTGATTGTCATCTGGATACTGCTTTGCCTTGTTGCAGAATGCTGAGAGGGGGGAGGCTGGATGGAAAATGTTATTCATTCTTACTTTCATAATAATTTTCTATTTACTGTATCCACGTGCCCTCATCATGCTGTTTTTTTCCCTTCTTGTCGTGTCTGAGCTGTTCTGTGTTTTGAAAAAAATGCAATAAAAATATTTATATTATATATATATAAAAATAAAAAGTTACAGAAGTAAGAACAGTAAAGCTGTTACTAGAGGTGCAAAGATTCATTGATTAGTTGTCAACTAACCCTTGTGTTGTCTTACTGTCTACTATGCAACTTGTCAAAATAGAAAATGAACACTTTTTTGACATTTTTGTTGCCTTTTTCCAAGTTTTTTGTTTGCTTTAGTTTAGATATACTGTTTTGAAACCATTTCAGTCTTTTTTTTTCAAATGCTAAATCAAATTGAAAAAAAGTGATCATTCATTTTACATGCGAAGAGCATTGTAGGGAACCATCCATGTTATTTTTGGGTAATTTGGTTAAAAGAAACCCATATTTCTGATATAGAAACTTTGAAAACGGGTCAAATTTGACCGAGGACAACAAGGAGGGCTAAATTAATCGCCAACTATTTTGATAATTGATTAATCGGTTTGAGTCATTTTTATAATAGAAAAAAAGGGTAAAACTTGATTGCAGCTTGTTAAATGTGACTATTTCCTGGTTTCTTCTCTCCTCTGTGACAGTAAACTGAATATCTTTGAATTGTGGACAGAACAAGACATCTGACGACGTCATCTCTGGCTTTTTGGGAAACATTGATCCACATTTTTCACCAATTTCTGACATTTTAGAGACCAAACAACTAATCCATTCATCCAGAAAATGAATCGCCAGATTAATCGACAGTGATAACAATCGTTAGTTGTCTAGTTTTCTTTCAGACATCTTGAGTTACAATATGCTGAAAGATTATGATGGAATTATTCTTTTTTTATTTTGGCATTTATGCCTTTATTTGTGACAGGACAGGTTAGACATGAAAGGGGAGAGAGAGAGGGGGAATAACATGCAGCAAAGGACCGCAGGTCCAAATCGAACCCGCAGCCGCTGCGTCGAGGACTGAACCTCTTTAAATGGGCGCGTGCTCTCCCAGGTGAGGTACCCAAGCGCCCAAACTTTGAAAAGTTTTAAAATGGAAGTAATTAAGTTAACCAAACTACCTCAAAACTGTACCTTAGTAAAGTTCTTGAGCAAGTGCATTTAGTTATTTTCCTACCAGAAAGGACAGTTGACCAGTGCATGTATAAACTGTAGTGTTTCTGTAGTAAACTGTAGTATTCGTTTAGAAAACCAGATTTTTAATCAACTTTTCAATGAATAAACGATGCAATCATAAAGGCCAAAATGTGCCAGCTACGGCTGTCCGACCCTGATGATGTGACCCAGCAGCTGATGATGGGATACCATCAGCTGTTCTCTTCTCTCACTGGAGCGAGACTCCCTCTCTGAAACATTAATGAATCCACCGAGGATCCACTTTCACAACGAAAAGGTACGACTGTGGAAAGCTCAAAGTGAACAGCATACACACCTGAACCAATTTCTAAACATCTGAAATGACTGCTGCACACTTTAATCACCACCTGAACTAAAACACAAATCCAAATCAAAAGGGTTGGGTTTAGGAGAGTGAGGAGCACAGACAGCGGTGTAAACAGACGCTGACAGAAACAGCCAACACACAGGTTAAAGAAGCACACCTGAGCAGACAGGTAACACACTCACTCACTGGTTGTGTGTTTTCCTGACGAAGGGTCGGTGGAGTCCACGTCCTCTGCAGACCTGCGGGAAATGACGACGAGAGGAGACGACAGCGTTAATCCTTCAGACCGGACCAGGCAGATACATTATTCAACACCTGTGGCTGGGCAGCTGTGTGTGTGTGTGTGTGTGTGTGTGTGTGTGTGTGTGTGTGTGTGTGTGTGTGTGTGTGTGTGTGTGTGTGCGTGCGTGCGTGGGTTAACTTTGTGCTGCAGCTGCCATAAGTGACATTTCTGTACTCTTTGTATGCAGAGCTGGGAAATGACCAGGTGTGTGTGTGTGTGTGTGTGTGTGTGTGTGCACATTGATCTTTGTGGGGACCCATTTGAGTTTTAGACCTACTGATTGAGGACATTTTTGTAAAGTGAGGACATTTTGGCAATTCCTCACTACTATAGGCTAAAGGCCTGTTTGAGGGTTCAGAATTGGTTTTAGGGTTAGGTTAAGGTTAGGTTTGAGCTAAACATAGCGTCTGTGATGGGGGGGGGGGGGGCGGGGGGACGGGACGGGCACAAGGGGTCCATCGATGTAGAAAACCACTTAAACTCCTTAAAAAACCTGGTTCTGTTATTTAAAAGCAATTTAAAAGGGATAATGGGTTTAAAAAGAGATTAGAGGAACCACAGCTCTAAAAAAAACCCACTGGATCCTACATTTCCCAGAATGCAATTCAAGCATCTTTCATTAGATCCTCTCTGCTTGATCTTTCAAACCTCACACCTCCAGTTTGTAACGCAGACTTAGTGTTAGAAGTTTGTGGGCCCCAAAAAAGATTCTGAACTGTTATCAGCTCGTGTGTTTACCTTCTGAGATCATTTTGCCTGTCCAACATGCTCCAAACCAAATTCACATTTTAATAGTTCTGCTGGAGTCATCCTCCTGTCACTCAAACATTTTAAAGCGAGGTGGATGATCCAAATCTTCTGCGCACTGAAACACAAACTAAAAGACCAAATGTAACCTCTCCAACGTGTGCACACTGGGAGGTTTGTGTCCGTCCGTATGTGTTATATATCGCGGCTGTTATCTGCTGTTGTAATCTGACGCACAGACTCGGATTACACCTGCAGACATGGTAACACGATGGTCGAAAACAAGGAGTAACAAGACACCAGGCAGCTGTCTGCACCGAGCTGCTTTACAGGATGCTTTGAGGAGAAACAGGGAATCCCTCTCAGCCAGAGCTAAATGTCGGTTCTTTGCTTCATATGTTAGTTAGGTAGTTAGTTTAATTTTATTTCTGTGTCATGCCAAACATTTGGCCCATCCCACATGGGATTACAAGACACCACAAACTTATTTAGTAAACGTCTTCCGGTCACATATACAAATCATTCGGAGAAATACATGAAGTATATACGATATACAGTCATGTGAACAAATTAGGACACCCATGCTAAAGTTGACTAAAAAGAGGAATAAAAAAATCATCTTTAGGAAATTGATCTTAATGCCTTAATTGAAAAAACGAGGAAAAATCCAACCTTTAAGGACACCAATTTTCTTTGTGAATGAATAATGTATCGTAAATAAATAAATGTTCTTCCTTAAAATACAGGGGGCATAAGTCAGTACACCCCTATGTTAAATTCCCATAGAGGCAGGCAGATTTTTATTTTGAAAGGCCAGTTATTTCATGGATCCAGGATACTATGCATCCTGATAAAGTTCCCTTGGCCCCCACATCATCACATCCCCTTCACCATACCCCCACATCATCACATACCCTTCACCATACCCCCACATCATCACATCCCCTTCACCATACCCCCACATCATCACATACCCTTCACCATACCTAGAGATTGGCATGGTTTTATGTCAGTTAACCTAATAGTTGGTCTGATTTGCATTGAGAGATGATTTTATGGAAAGTACCCCATGCCAATCTCTAGGTATGGTGAAGGGGATGTGATGATGTGATAGAGATATATATATATATATATACATACACACACACACACACACACACACACACACACACTATATACAAACAACAAATCCTCATCTACAGATCATCGATAGAGAGCTTTTTTCCTCTTCTTCCAGACTTTCTCAAGATAACTGGCTCATGTATATGTTTCACATGTTAACAGCCATCTCAGTCTTTGAGCATCATCCATATTTACCAAATCAATCTCTGCTTTTATCTTACGAAACGAAAAAAATCAGTAGACAGTAGAAAACAAAGTGGAACTCATTTTCTATATCATTCAAACAACACATGGGACAGATCTGTTTCTCCTCTTCTACATTAACATCTCGTCCTGTTTCAACAGTCAAAGGTTAAAGCCGAGATCTCACTTGAGCACATACACATCTTTGCCTTTTTGAGAAATTATATACAACTTAATTCACTGTGCCATATTCCAGTTTTATCATCACAAAATCACGACTTCCAGATATGGCGAAGCTTTGATCGAGTCAGTTTGAGCCCTGATAATCAGATCCAGTTTGCAGCTCTGGCTCTAAGAGTTGGACCAGTTTATTCTGGAGCATTATTTATCACAAGTCTGGGAGGCCGTCGAGCTGGATTTAGGCTGCTGGGGAACAGACTTTTATTGGGTCCTCTGACTGATTGATTATCGACTAGTCTCGCATTGCCCATTGACATATATAGAATGGACCAACAGATCCCGTGTCTCTGGACGGTGACCAGTGAAGGATATTAGAAGTCACTTTTCCGGTGATGGCTGAGCGTTACTGAGCAGCCTCCAACTGAGCTTGAAGACGTAGATGTGACGTGAGCAACCTGTCTGAAAGTTGGAAGTCTTCTGGTAGCTGTGCCAAGAGAAATCTCAATCATTCCCAATCTAGCAGAGACGGAGAGCGTAGGTATATGTAAGGAGATAACATAGACACAGGCTAATTATTGATCACTAAAACGCTAGTTAACATTAGTAATTAAACTTAAACAGCTAATGGAAGTCCAAACTGCCTGAGAGCTTCTCCTGTACTATACGGTAATTCCTCTACTATGAGACAGTAAGTCTATTTTTATAAAAACGTCTGCTACGGAGCCATAACGTGAGGTACAAGGTAATGGAGCCTTTTATACATTGTCGTGTTTCTTTAGAAATGAACAATGGACAAATAGAGTCTTTAAACTCTTCAGATGTAAAGTTATTCTCTGTCAAAGTGACGTCAAAATGAATGGCAGTCAATGGGATGCTAACGGGAGGTGATGGCTTGGTAGCATTAAAATGGCTCCATAGGGGTTGTGAGGAGACGCTTACCCCCTTGGCATTGCCAGACTTACAGTATCTCCACAGCGCTGTGGAGTAAGGTCTGCCTACATCACAGATGCATTCTGGGATAGGAGAGGGAAAAAAAACGCTCCAGTTTTTTTTTTCTTTAAACCAATCACAACGGTCTTGGGCGGTGCTAGGCTTCGGACGCGCCGGTGGCTCTGCTAAAAAGTCTCGGGAAGGAACTTGTTTTGGCAGAACATTTGCACCAACACAAGATCCCTAAGATCTGAAAGATGTATCGTAAAAATGTGTTTTAAAAGTCAATTTATGCAGCTTCTGGCAGACAACCACAACGCTGACGTACGCTCAGAGGGGAAATGAGGCCATCGACAGGCGACCAAATGTAACGGAGCATTACCTTGAATAAAATGACAGATCTCTCTGGGTTTGAACATTGTTGGAAACATTTGGGATATGATAATAAGAACACAACTCAACTAAATATAAGACATAGGTCGGCATTTTTAGACATTTAAATGCAGAAATGTTTCATATTAAACCTTCCACTTCCTTCATTTCTTTATCTTTTCCTTCATTTAATTCTTTAATCTGTGTGCCTTATATATGTATGAATCTAACTGTAAGCTGTCGAGCCTCTGCATGTTATAAACTCCAGTAACTGTGACTCTTTATATAACGATAGGAGACGCCACCAGCCAAAGGTGGATGCATTCCTGAGGCAACGTGCTTTATACGCAACAGATGAGCGAATGGAAGTGAATCCAGACACACACACACACACACACACCTAAACATCCTTTTCTGTTTAAGGGAATAAAGGAGGGAGGACCTGGCCGCTGCCTCATCATGCCAGTCTGAACTGAGGAAGGCTTACATTTTTGTTTTCTCTTGAACCAAAACAAGGCAAATTCCTTTTATGTGAAAACATATTTTGAGTTGTATTATGGACATTGTAAGCAGTGTTGTAAGGTAATGAAGTACAATTACTTCGTTACTGTACTTAAGTAGAATTTTCATGTATCTGTACTTCACTTCGTTATATGTATTTCTGGAAACTTCCACTTTTAAAAATGTATACTTTTACTTCACTACATTTGCCCTCTCTTACTTGCAAGAAATGCTTTTGTACGTCGGAGTCAAAGATTCTTCCTCACAAAATAAAAGTAATTCTGTTTCTGTTTTACTCTTTGTTGATGTCAGACTTTTAATTTGATGTTAAGAGGGTGTGGAAACACCGAATATTACATTTACTATTAGGAAGCCACAATAAAGATCATAATCAAGGTTTTTCTTTACTTTTACTTCTAAAAATTAAGTACAAATATCAGAAAATTACTTTTAATACTTAAGTACAGTAAATATCAGATACTTTAAGACTTTTACTCAAGTAATATTCTAAAAGGGGACTTTAACTTCTAGCAAAGTCTTTTTGTGGTAACATACTTGGACTTTTATTCAAGTAGTAAGTACTTCATACAAGACTGATTGTAAGTTAGTGTTTCTAACCCATACTATAGGGTGGCAGTAGTTCCCATACGGACCAAAGTATGGTGGTGGACTGGTAGCTGAACCCCCAGCTGCTCGGGGCGCCTTTCCATGTGCAGCCCCCTCACTCTGACATCTCTCCATTAGTGCATGTAGAGGTACTGAGCATGTGTGTGTACTTCAGGCCTGTATGTAATGTGTATAATAATTACAATGTGTGAAAAACATTGTAATTTCCCCTTGTGGGACTAATAAAGTATACATTATTATAGAAGAGTGTATGGTTCACAAGCGTCTGTAGCACCACCTAGTGTGCATTTAGTGAACTGCTACAGAATCATATATAGGAGTAAGGAGTGCATGCATCAGGAGCAGCTCCATAGTTTATCGACCAAAATGACGGAAAATCCTGTTAGTATAACAGAACCATTACAGTGTAACAGCAGCACGAACTGTAGCCTCCAAAATTATGACAGCTGACTCAACACCTTTGTTATATTATAACCATCATGAAGGAGAACTTATTGCAGGACTGTTGTATTCTTATGAATATTGGCATTTTTACTTTTATCTTACTCTGTCCTGTTTTTAAAATCTTTTCATTTGTCCGTTTTATAGATTTTTATAAAGAAAAAATACTTTATCCAGGGTTTCACCAAGTCAAATTTAAGACTTTTTAAGACCATTATGAATGAAATTTAAGACCTCTATCACATCAACTAAGTCCTAAATTGACGATTTTTCAATCACACTTCCCTATAGCCGAAATAAAATCGGTTTCATAAGAGTGGTACAACCTGAAAGAGACTGGCACCAATAAGAAGAAAGCTGATTGGCTGCAAGGTAATTGGCTGTTGGTCTCAGCTGGTGTCGTAATACAGCGAGTTATATTTGGACTAGCAACAGAAGGAACTACATGGAATAAAAGAAAGAGCATTAGAGGCGTTGCATGGACGTAGGAAAATTAAGACCCGTTTAAAATTATTTAAGACCTAGAACACAAAACTTCAGTGAATTTAAGCCCGCGGAAACCCCGTTACCTAATCACATGGATGGCAACGTCTGTTTCCTCATGGTTTCATTCACTTATTGACATTTGTGGGGCTTCATTTGGGATAATTTCAGTTCAGACTTCAGGCAAAAGTGGCCCAAATCTGATTTTTTTGGGGTCGAGTGACCAGGTCAGACTTCTTCAGTAGTAGTGTGAACACTGAGCTCTTGCCCAGATCGGATTTTTTCAATCAGATTTAGACCACTTCCATACGTGGTCCTGAATCAGACCCAGGTCAGATTTATTTCAACGCGGCCGCAGTGTGAACAACCAAGGCAGATTTGAGGCGACTTTTACGTCAATCTACATCGACATTTGTCACAATTATGCTCCAGCGGGAGTTAGCCCTAGATACAGACGGTAACATTAAAAACCTGACTAGGCCTACAACATGGAGAAGAGTGATGGAGCAGGTCAATGGAGGGAGAGGGAGGTGTTAGACCTCATTAGTGGATGCTTATTAATGTTACGGCTGCCATTACACAAACATTTTAAAATAAAAGCCAAAATGCTTCCTTCCTCCATAACCTCCCTAACTTTAGTGCGACAGCGTGCTGCGTCTGATGTCATTGTTACGGACCTTTTTCACAGCAGACATTTTGACTTGTCATAGTAGGAAAAGCACAGCTGAAATTGGTAATCTTAACGAAGACTCAATTCTATCAGGTGTCCCAGTAAGTTATCTCAGGAAGTCAGCATGCACCATACCAGGGCCTCTCCTAAGAGGAATGCAGCCATCATTAATGGTTGAATACACCTGTGCTTTTCCTACTATGACATGTCAACATGTCTGCTGTGAAAAAGGTCTATTGTTCTTTTGAGCATGCGGGTCAGTTCGAATCCGTAAACAGTTCACACTGGAATCTGATACAGGCCACATTTCAAAAGGTCATGGCTTTCAAAAGCCTAACAAAATCTGGATTAAAAAAATGGATCTGAGCAAAAAATCCGAATTAAACATTAATAATTGCGGTGTGAACTATGTGTTGTGACACGTGTCCATATATAGCTGAAGAAAGACGTGTAAAGGGAGACGTACCTCAACAAACCAGCAGAAAACCCAAAAGCATTTTAGTGTGCAGAGAACATTTAGAGAACAGCAGAATAAAAACACATGACCGAAAGGTTATTTTCCCACATTTATTCTCCTGACAGACAGAACGGTGTTCACTCGTCAGCCTCCGACTCCTCGTCGTCGTCCTGACTGATCTGGAAGTAACGCAGCTCGTACGTCTCCTTGTCAGACGCCACCACTCTCAGCCAGTCCCGGAGGTTGTTCTTCTTCAGGTACTTCTTCGTTAGGTACTTCAGATACCTTGTAGGGGGGGGGGAGGGAGGGTGGTGGGGGTCCCAGAATATGTGAGTTTAAATTTAGTTCCGATTTCCAATCATATCATTTGCTGAGGTTTTCAAAACGAGCTGCGGTTCATCTCACCTTTTGGAGAACTGCTTCTCAGATGTGACGTTGATCTTGTTCTTCATGCGGCCGACCTGGACGATGTTACTCAGGTTGCCCGTCTTTCCGTTGACCTTAATCCTCTCTTTAAGGAAGGTTTCCTGTTGGACAGAACACAGTGACGCACTAGGGAAGAGAACCCTAGTATATTCGGAGCTAGGGAAGGGGGCCCTAGTCCAGACACAGGGTTAGCTGCTTGCAAAGACCACTAACGATCTCATGATGTTTTTACTAGAGATGTTCCGATACCAGTATCGGTATCACCTCCGATACTGCCTAAAACGCTGGTATCGGGAAGAACTGGAGTTAATGCACCGATCCGATACCACGTAATAAAGCCCTGAAGAAAATCTACGTTAAAGTAGTTTGTTATTTTTCCGTTATAACTGACTGTCAAACTGGAGAATAAAAGAAAGTTCTGTGGCGTTCATTGTTCATGTTTCACAAAGAGTTTAACCTGAGCCAGACCAACAACAAAGATAGAAATCATATCACATCCATACAGAGATAGTAGTATACAGCTGTTATACATCATATCATCATACAGAGATAGTAGTATACAGCTGTTATACATCATATCATCCATACAGAGATAGTAGTATACAGCTGTTATACATCATATCATCATACAGAGATAGTAGTATACAGCTGTTATACATCATATCATCTATACAGAGATAGTAGTATACAGCTGTTATACATCATATCATCATACAGAGATAGTAGTATACAGCTGTTATACATCATATCATCATACAGAGATAGTAGTATACAGCTGTTATACATCATATCATCTATACAGAGATAGTAGTATACAGCTGTTATACATCATATCATCTATACAGAGATAGTAGTATACAGCTGTTATACATCATATCATCTATACAGAGATAGTAGTATACAGCTGTTATACATCATATCATCTATACAGAGATAGTAGTATACAGCTGTTATACATCATATCATCTATACAGAGATAGTAGTATACAGCTGTTATACATCATATCATCTATACAGAGATAGTAGTATACAGCTGTTATACATCATATCATCTATACAGAGATAGTAGTGTACAGCTGTTAAAACATAATAAAATATATAACACACTGGTATCGGATCGGTACTCGGTATCGGCCGATACACAAGTTCAGGTATCAGAATCGGTATCGGGAAGCAAAAAATGATATCGGGCCATCTCTAGTTGTTACCAATCTTCCCCATTCCTAACCCAAAAGGTGAGTCTCAATTCGGACACTCCCGTGAGTACACAATTTGTATTTCAATGCGATTCCTTTAAAAAGGTGTAGGCATTAAGCGAGAGCTTCAGCCTACACCTGTTTCAGACTTGTTAATACGTTGCCGTTTGATAGTTCAATTGTTGTTGAAAGGGAGTCTGAAATAACCTTTAAACTTCACTTACATGTACATGTACTCACTGATGGCAGTGCGTACATTTCAGCAAAGGTAGAGTTGTCTCAAAATCGCAGACGGCCGTTGAGCTGTTGTGCACTGACTGGAAATGACTCCCTTTTAATGGCGAATTGCAGCCGGGCGGAGCATTACCGCAACTTATCGTCAACAGTATAGTGGTACACACTGCAACCGCTGCCTCGGTCGCCATATTCACAAAAATATGCAAAGACAGACTTACGTGCAGTTTAGTGTTCCCAAATTATTTTCCAAAAACTGAGTGTCCCAAATAATGAGGGTCTTATTTGAGACAGGTAAGGTTAGGGTAGCACAGGTGGTTTAGCAGGTTCATAATTAATTAAGGACATTGTATGGGGAATTTGGGACACTAAACTGCACGTATACCGAAAAGACGTTTGTGTTCCCGTAGCTTCCGCTACGTAGCAAAGATGGCGACAGTTGAGCGTGAGTATTGACCATTGAGTATTCCACACTAAACATTTTGACTGTTTTTGAGTGCAGCAGTGCAGTGTTGTGCTGCATTTGGCCATATGTACTCAAATAGCAAGAGTACTTAGAGAAGTGTTCGATTTGAGACACAGAAAAAGTCTCCAACACAGGAAGGGGTTTAGACACGTGTTTTAATATACTTACAAAGTTGGCAGAGTCCAGGATCCCATCCTCCACAGGGTGGGTCAGGTCCAAGGTGAACTTCCATGAAGCTCCCTTTTTGGTCTTCCTGCCAACAGTTGGCCTCTTCTGTTTGAGCTGCGAGGCAAGGCAGCTTTATTTATATTGCACATTACAGCAACAAGTCCAATTCTAAATGCGTTGTAAAGAGCAGATCAAAACAATTCAAAAACATCGATTGAAGTAAAAAGCATGGACAGGATCTGAAACTCTTTAAAGCTGCTTTCTAGCCTTTTCTGGTCGCCTCTACTTTTTACTAATAACGTATGTTTTTCATAGTATAAACAGTTGACAGGTTACATTCACAACTGAATTCATTAATTCAACCAATCAGCCCTCATTGCAATAAAATCAAGGCCAGCAAACGCAAGCTTGTACTATTCATCCTGCATACTTATTCTTACTACTCTTATGTTACCACACTGCACATAGCTGTACATGCTGTACATATCTGTCTATATGGTTCATACAGAATATCCATATTTATTCTGTTTTTCTTATTATACATTCTGCTAATACACTGCATATATCTATATTATTCTTACTACTAGTATGTCACTGCTACTACATTGCACATATCTGTACGTTGTTCATACATTGTTCATTATACATAGCCATATTTATTCTGCTCTTTTAACACTGCAATATATTTATCGTCCTGCCTATGCACCACCTGTCTATACTTGAATATCACATTGCACTTTTCTGCTTTTTTTTTTGCACTTCTGGTTGGACGCAAACTGCATTTCGCCGTCTTTGTGAATCTAATCTAAAAGAGCGAGCTAAGATCATTGAGATAGTTAATTTCTGCTTTATTTTGAGCTATTAAAAATTGGGTAGCTAATGAAAGTTAGTGTAAAGTTGTGCCGAACTGACTAACGGGCCTTAGTCTACATGTAGACGTTCAGCACACATCACGTTTACCAGTCAAGTGCAGTAAAACCACCGATATAAAATAAAAGACCATTTATTCTATGGAGACTGGCGTCCTGTCACAGTCTAATGAATGGAACACGTGTCAGCCAACGGCCACTACTTCGAGCTAATGCTAACTCTGCTAGTTGCTTTGTTTCCTTCGCTATAAAACCAGCTCAATGTTTAACACATAGCTTTATGATTACATCTTAATTTGTTTTAGTAGGTGACCGGAATACGTTAAGAAAAAGCATGAAATTACTAACAAAACGCGTATATTGCGGAGAAGCGGACAGGACTTACCGGCGCCATTGTTAGAAATCTGACGGGAAAGAGAGAACCGGAGGTGACGCAGCAGTGACGTAGATGGCGCCGCGTAGAACGTCCTGACCATATATGGTAACCCGATTATCGCTGCAGAAATAGACATTTCCACACATGAATCTGGGAGAAAAATAGCTCGATTAACGAGTTGTGAGGAGACTGATTGCTATGCCGAACTCCTAACTAACTGTCAAACGTCTCATTTAGCTTTAATTTACATGCAATATCGACAGTTACATTCAGGTTCGTGACCTAAATTACTTTAAATTTGAACTTTTGTCTGTGGTTTCAGGAGCTGGATGATGTACTACACGCCCTGATAATAAACCTGCTGAGGCTGGTAATTCTTTCACAACCTCTTTAGAGACACACACACACACACACACACACACACACACACACACACACACACACACACGATCCCACCTGATGAGTCAGAGAAACCATAACATACATCTTTCCATTGTGGTGCCATTTGGGGCTTGGCCGTGCAGACCGTGTGTTCATCGTTACATCACCATTGGGGACATTCAAGCAGGGCGTCTTCAGTCTTTCTCCGCTGCAATGACTTCAAATGCAGATACACAACAAAAGATGCTTCAGCACACACAAATGAAACAAAAGTAATAATGTTTCCATACAACACATACTGTACATATCCTGGAATTGTTGATGTATAGGCTTGTTCCTATAGTTAGTCATTATTCCCTTATAATGCCCATATTTAATGCTGTCTTTTTTAAAACGTTAACCTCGCACTGCTGTATAGTTTTTATATTACTATGTCTACATTATTCTCTTATATTGTCCATATTTAATGCTGGTCTCTAGACTTTATCCTTGCACTATTGGACTTATTTGCACTACCACCATGACACCCCCTCTCATAGAGCACCTCACCATGCAGACTGAACCACAGGGTCAGTCCCTGCCCTGTCACTGCAAGCGTCTTTGTATATTTTCTTGTATTGTCCATATCATTCATGTGGATTTGTTATTTTATCATCCTGTTTATGATGTATGTGTATGTTGTGTGTGATGTCTGTAAGCTACTGGGACCTTGAATTTCCCCTTGGGGATCAATAAAGTATCTATCTATCTATCTATCTAGTCAAGTCACTTTGAGTGGCAGAAAGTAGAAGTTTTAGCCATTTATCCGCAGCCTTTTTCCATCTAGCTCCTAAATCGCAAGTCTACTATCGTTTGTAGGCTATTGTGAATGAAGATACACTAAAGACCAGCATGTGTAATCCTGTGTTCTTGTAAACACAAGTATGTTTTTACATGAGATGTTCCAATCTTAAAATGAGCTGAATTACTCCTGGCTTTTCATGTACTCCCTGCTTGCGTTGCCAGGCTTGCTTAGAGTAAATGATGTGTTGGGCAGCTGAGGAATTTTGCACCAACACCACAGGTGTTCTAGTGATGGGTTTGTACATTTTGTCCTGGGTGCTGCATTGTTTTCTCTGTCTGTGTAGGAGTTTTAGTGGCTCTGCTGCTTCAAGAGGCTTTCCCACCACATACTGAGGTCCATGTGATATTTTCTCAGACCCTTTTCTGTGTTTAAGGACTCAACTGATAATGTGTCTGTGTTTATCTGTCAGTTTGCAGAGAATGATGATGATGATGATCTGAGAAATTGTGTGACCCACTGTTCAGTTTAAACTTTAGTACCCCACTTGTTTCAACTTTGGTACTTCATGTACAATATGTACTTTTAACTGTTGATACCTAAAAGTAAAGTATCACTGGTATACGGATACATAATCAACTTTTTGCCCTTATTCCAAAAAAGACAATATTCCTACTGAGCTGTTTACATGGCAAATGATAATTAATATTCCTGTTCATATGCATACTCTGATTAACGTAAAACACCCCCTATGACGTACGTCCTATGGTGAGACCTTTTAAATAACTTACAGTAGTTGCTCTTGCTCCCGTGGTTCAACCCATTGGAGTAAATTGGGGAAGATTGTTAAAACCTGTGGAAAAATCATTGGTAGGCAACAAGTAGACCTGTACCAACTATATCTGACTAGACTGGCACAGAAGGCAGACAAGGTTGGCATGGATACAACCCATCCACTTTCAGTGGAGTTCAAGCCGCTCCCCTTGGTCGTAGATAGAGATACCCTAACGTCAGAACCAACCCAGCAAAAAAACCTCATTCATTCCCATGGCAATAACCCAATTAAATAAGATATGGGGAAGGGTATGACTGGATGAGGAATATATGTGAAGTACTGTGCAGTAGTTTCAGCAACATACTCCTTTTTACTGTATTCTATTTATTGATGTGTGTATGTTATGTGTAAGATAAATAGTGCTGTATGTCTGGTTCAATGTTTGTGTTGTGGATTGTGTGTCAATATGCCTGTACTGTACATTACAACAAATTGCCTCTCGGGGACATTAAAGTTTCTAAGTCTAACGTCGTTGACCGTTCTGCACGAGAACAGACTGACTGTTAACAGGCAAGAGGCCGTGTGTTATAAACTGTGGTAAAATCCCAATTGAAATGTCCAAAGAATGCTTCTAAAACCGGGATAATAATAGGCATATCCTGCGCCGGAATAACCGGAATATGCGGTTTACATGACTCGGAATATTATCATATCTGGAAAATGATGGAATATTAGTGCGCTTACACTTTACCTGAGTAAAAATCTGAAAGCAGGACTTTTGCTTTGAGTATTCTAGGGGTGGGAATCACCAGAGGCCTCACGATACAATATCATCACGATATATCATCACGATATATTATCACGATATATTATCACGATACAATATCACGATATATCATCACGATATATCATTCCGATACAATATCACGATATATCATTACGATAGAATATCACGATATATCACTACGATACAATATCACAATATAACATCACGATACAATATCATCACAGTATATCACGATACGATATCATCACGATATATCATCACGATACAATGATATATCATTACGATACAATATCATCACGATATATCATCACGATACGATATCACAATATATCACTATACGATATCATTGTAATTCTGAACATATTGCAATATTCTGAGATATAGTCCAATTTATTACCTTTTTTCCAACTTCAAATTTTCCCAATTTCAAATTATGTCCCCAAAAGGAAACTTTGTCAACATCTGTCTTATCTAAAAAGATAAAATGTTCGTTTGTTCATCGCACTTCAATTTTATTGCTGCAAAATGGGATTGTCAAGCAGACAAACACATAATAGATCCATAGTTGTCATCTGTGTACAGTATATACAGTATTAGTTTTATCTAGATTTTAAGATGTAATCTTTTTGCAGCATTAGGTACTGGGTGTTTGTTGTGACATTCCTGAAATAATTAAATTATTAAATATATAATTAGTTTTTCCTACATTGTATACACACAAAAAATTTAAACTATGCCCACAATTCTGTCAGCTTAAATCAAGACTCCAGGGGCCGTGTTACAGAAACTTCTTATCTTGCAGAGCCTATCTTAAGATACCCCTGGGACAGGGTAGTTTCTGGAATATGGCCCCAGGGCCTCAAAGATACCCCTGGGACAGGGTAGTTTCTGGAATATGGCCCCAGGGCCTCAAAGATACCCCTGGGACAGGGTAGTTTCTGGAATATGGCCCCAGGGCCTCAAAGACACCCTTGGGACAGGGTAGTTTCTGGAATATGGCCCCAGGGCCTCAAAGATACCCTTGGGACAGGGTAGTTTCTGGAATATGACTCCAGGCCCTCATTACAGACTGCTAAACTCTCTGCACAACTTCATTGTTTTCCCTCAAATAGAAATTCTAAAATCAACCAGGTCTGAAATCTTAAGGATGGAAACGCTACAGACAAAAACAGAATTTTTAAAGTTTGGGCTTTTTCGGTTCCATAACATGTCTGGAAGAAAACATTTTACTACACTTATCTTACTACTCTATTTGTGTCTATAGATTTCTCCCAAAAGTTATTACAGAACGCCTCATTTGCATATTTAAACATTTTCAGAAAAGTTAATGCAAGTTATGAACTGGTGAAGTTTCATCACCATGAAATCTGTTAAAATTTGACCTATTTACCTGTAGTGTCTGCCCTGACGTACTTTTAATTGGTAGAAAACAGTGGTGTAGTCTGATGTATTGTAGTGGGTATACTGTACTTTATATGTATGGACCAGAATGGGACTTTTGGGGGGGAGGGAATCGGTGTCCTCCCCCCAGGAAATATTGAGCATCAAAGACTTAATTTCCTGCATTTTGATACTTTTATGCACCAATTCACAGCTTAACCCTCATGTTGTCCTTAGGTCAAATTTGACCCGTTTTCAAAAGTTTTTAATATTCGAAATGATGTCGAAATAAGCGGCGAAAATGTAAAAAAAATAAAAAACAGGACAAAAAAGTTGGGAAAAGCAACAAACGATGAAAAAAAGGTCAAAAAAGCGCCAAGAACATTGAAAAAGTGACAAAACGTTGGAAAAAGACGACAAATTTTGAAAAAAAAAAAGGACCCAAACGTTGAGAGAAAAAAAAAAAAAAAAAAAAAAAAAAAAGCAGAAAAACCTTGAAATAGGGACAACTAAAGTGTTTGTGTTTGACGGGAAGACAACACGAGGGTTAAATACCTTTACTTAGCATATGCTAAGAAAAAAAAACCACATGACAATTCAAAATTTGTTGGAAAGTATGTTGTTACATGTCATTGGGCATTTTAAAGTGGGTATATGGAAATCCTGGAGCTTTCTTAGTGAGTATACCGTGTATACCTGCTATCACGTAGACACCACTGGTAGAAAACAATAACTTCCAAAAAAGAAAAGCACTTTAAAAGTAGTGTCTTTCATGACTACTAGCCTTCTGACATTGTTTTAAAAACTGACATCTTTTTATTTCAAACATTTAGTTATTTGAAAGGTAATGTGCGTATTAACATTTGTCATGCTAGAAATGTTAATATAATAATCTGCATGACAGAAATGTTAATATGCACGTTACCTTTCAAATAACTAAATGTTGATTGAAACAAAAAGTGCTTCTGCAGGTTTAAGCCTCAAGTTTATCCAGACATCTACAGTAGAATACATAAATGCTACGTTTACACGTGGCCGGCTCTTTCCATAAACAGACATTTCAACCTCCGTTTTCAAAAACAACATTGTGCACAGCTGTCAGTTTTCAGAGCAGTGTTCGTTTACACGTACCTGTGAATATATGTCGTCAAGAGCACGCCAAACCTGTAGGTGGCAGCGTAATGAGAAGCTCAAGCCCACGTTAGCCAATCAGAATCCCGAAAATAGCTACAACAGCAACGCATCACTTCCTCGGCTGCCTAAACATCCGTTTGTCTCAGTTTACGTGCAAACAAGTTTTCCAAAATCTCCACTCTGGCCGGAGTTTTTAGAAAGAATCGTTTTCAGAAGCAAATTCTCCGTTTGCGTGTAAACGAAGGGAAAGGTCTCAGTTTCTCAAAATGACCATGTACATGTAAACGGGGTAACGGAAGAGAAATGCACTATTTTGAGATTAAGTGCTTCAGTGATCACTGAATAAGTCGAGGGACATCCTGACTGAACCTGTAAAAAATGATGGGATTATTAGAGACAGAAAACCAGACGTAGTTTGCAGTTTTTGTCCATTTGTTTCATCGTTTTATTTTATTTTTTTTTTGCCATCTCCAGTCAGGTGACAAAGGCCTCGAGTGAACAAAAAAGTTTGCAACTCTACCACCCTCCCCAACCCGATCGAGTCCCTCAAAAAGAAACACGCCGCACTGCAAACACGCCTCGCACATTTCAGAGGCCCACACCGCTACACACTCCTGCCTCTCAAAACAAAATATAACACTCCTTTTGTATTGGGGTGGGGGGGTGGTGGGGAAGGCCGGGGCAGCAACCGCCTCTGTGGACGAGAGGTGTGAGCGCACGGGACCCTCACGCCCCTCAAACTATTACACAGACAAGAGACTGGCATCACGAGGGTAAATCACTGAAGTTTGTTTCTGTTCTTGGTGGGAAGAAAAAAAAAAAAAAAAACTTCTCTTTTCTTAGTTTTTAGAGCTTTGACATGCTGGGGTGGACCTCAAGTGCTCATTAAGTGCTAGCCGCCACCACCAATCCCAGCGGTTAGGAGGAAAAGAAAAAAAAGGACCTTGTCGTGTCGAGCCCAATCCCCTCAGGAACCAGAACACAGGCCAGGCTGGGAAGCGGTATGGCTGCTATAGAGGGACGGCCTGAACCAGAATATAGCGTCTACAGGGGCTATAACCCTCCCTCCCACTGCTTTAACAACTCAAACTACTCCCCCTCTCCTCCCTCCCCCCTACTACCCTCTAAAAGGCTTTACACCTGCTATATTCAAGAATATATAAAAAATAATCATACAAAAGCTGAATCCCGTTGTTATTTAAACATTCAGGAATGCGAGTGGCAAAACCAACACTTTGAAGGCAAAAATAAGCAGGAATGAGCAACTGATCATTATTTTTTGAAGTTGTTTTTTTTTATATAAAGTAGATTTGTTACTAAACAAAACCTCAGTGATCAGGCAGAGGACCGCGATGGAACTTTCCCCAACAGCAATGGAAAAGAGAAACGAAAAAAAAGGGAGGAAGGGAGGGGTGGGAAGAGAAAAACAAAAACAAAAGATCATTGATGAGAGAAATCACAACAGAATGATTGAGGTTGTCTGTGAAAGCCAACGCTTTTTGGTGACAGAAGAACCAATGAGAATTGCAAGGGACTGGTTGTGGGTGGTGCTTGTTGCCCCGGGCAGCAAAGTCTGTCTCCCTATTTGCTGGCAAGAACCTTGGTAGCGATAGCACATTCCTCCCCCATGGCAGAAATCACGGTGACCTGCGGAGAACGAACACACACGAACACACACACACACACACACACACACGAACACACACACGTTCAAGTCAATCATCTGAAACTTTACACACGCAGCTCGCACTCCTCGCATTCTCCCCGCGTGACGACGCTCCGCTCTAATTCAGGACTCAATCCCGTCTGCTTTCAGCGGAGAGTGAAAACAGACAATGACACAATTATTTAAAAAGAAAACAAATACGCATGGCGGGCACGTTTCCGCTTCATCTCAAGACGCCACTTCTGTCGCCGACGACAGCAAGGATTTGCCACATCGTCATCTACATGTTACAGTTCCTGGTGTCAGGCGTCTCTGTGACCAAATGCTTTCAGACCAGGAATTAGACCGCCCCGTCGGGTGTCTTGTGACGCTCAAAAATCATTTAACCCCCGTGTTGTCCTCCTGTCGACCGTCCAACTTTTTGTTTTTCTGGGTCAAAATTTTAGTTCTTTTTTGACATTTCACTTTTCCTGGCCTTTGTCGACCCCCCCCCCTCCCCAACTTCTTGGTCACTTTTCACTAGGGATGTCCCAATCAGGTTTTTTTGCTCCGAGTCATTTGATTTTGAGTACTACCGATCTACCGATACCGAGTCCCGATCCGATACTTCTATAATAATAATAATTCAACTTTATAATACCTCCAGACCGCAGAAGAATTCGCGCTTTCCGCTTCAAGCTGCTTCCGTGTTCTACTTTGCCGGCATTTAACCAATAGCGTCTCTGCAACAAAGTGATGTCATGCTGCACGCGTTGCTGTTTCTGTGTGGAGTCAAAAGGGTCTAACTCTGGGCCACCGCATAACTATAGATGTGTTAAAAAATAATGAGAATATATATACATATATATCCCAGTCCTGATCGGGAGGTAACGTCCGATTCCATCGAGTCTGAAACCACGTGATCGGGCCCGATTTCCGATCACGTGATCGGATCTGGACATCCCTACTTTTCACGATGTTTTTGTGGATTTTTTTTTTACAGGCGCTTTGATGTTTTCGTCCATGTTTTTCGCTGCGTTTCTGGAGTTTTTTTCCAAAATTTTTGACACTTTAACATTCTTTTGTCATTTTTTTTTTTTTTTTTCAAATGCTAAAAGTAGTGAACTGATCATTTATTTTCCTTGTGAAGAGCGTTGTATGGAAGCATCCACGTTATTTTCTTTGTCAATTTGGTTGAAAGAAACCCAATTTCTGATGTAGAAACTTTGATAAATGGATCAAATTTGACCCCGACGACAACAGGAGAGTTAATACATGCGCGCGTCGGCTCAGCAGGTCCAAACAGAACTGCATCTACGGCTGTGTATTGGCAAGACATGGGTCACGATTCAATCTATTTCGATACTCTGTGTAAGGCGATATATTGGGATTTTTTGTAAGACATGATGTGCATAAAAGTCAAAGAAGTTTACTTTAACAATTCAGTACACAGAAAATCAAACTGCCAGTTTGGGATTGTGGTTCACAGATTCTTAGTGAGCTAATGTTTATATGCTAAAGTAGGCCAAAGTTCAGCCATAGCTACGTTGTTAGCTTCTAGCAAAAAGTCAGGCCCTGTTAGGCACTGTTAGGCACTGTTAGGCAAGGACACTAGTGGTGTGTCTCAGCATAGTTATCTAATAGGGGGTTTAAACACAACATAAATGTGAACCACTGTCTTAGATGAATACTTTTGAACGTAAAACAATAAAAAATAGTTGCCTTTTTGAAAATCGACAACAGTATTGCAAAATAAAATACCGCGATACTCAAGTGTATCGATTTTTTCTTACACCCCTAACTGCATCCAATCATTTAGGAAGCCCTGGGCCTTTACGCTTACCATGAACTCATCACCGGCTTCAAACTTTGTCTCGATTTCCTTTCCGACTTCGGTTTCAGGGACACGCAGGTCCTCCCTGATGTCACCGTTGTCGCTCATCAAGGTCATGTAGCCTTCAGCGATGTTAACCAACTGGGAAGAGGAGGACAACACAGTCACGTACATGAACTGCAACACAACGTGGAGTACGTTTACATGCAAAGAAAGGTTCTAAACAGGACAATATTCCGAATTTGGCATGGGTCATGTAAACAGCATATTCTGTTTGGATATTCAGAATACGGCCGTTCCCCAAATCAAGCTGTTTTCAGATTAAGACTGGTGGGTATTATTCGGCTTTCAGAAGCAGTCTTTGGACATGTTTACAGCGCATTCAGAATCTGCGTCTCAATCAGGGGTTTTACTGCAGTTTGTGACAGTTTACGGCCTCTTGCCTGTTTACGGCCAAACTTTTCAAGAAACTGGTTGGAAGGAATGAAAGAGGGTCGCTGTGTTCACACGCTCCAACAAGTCCACCACCGCTGGAACACTTTTTGAAAAGAATACTATTTTGCACGGCTGCATGTAAACAGGAATATTAGTGGAATAATAATTTCCATTATCCGTGTTAACAGCTTAGTCGGAATATGGTCTTTCGAAACAATTGATACACATACACAGCTACACACCGGGCCGATAATCGGCCGTTGGACCGTGTGGCGAGGTCAGTGACTCGAGTCTGGTCGGTGAGTTCCGTGACGCCGTCCGTTGGAGGAGCCGTCGGCCTTCATTTGGGCCGACCTGACTTGTTCAGTCAGAGACAGGGCGGTCGGGACTCACCCGGAAATGACGAGTGGGATGAGCTGCTCAAAATCTGACGAAAATCTTTTAAACTGACCTTTGTTGATCTGAAATGAAGACAGATTCAGCAACTGCACGGCCTATTTCTCTCTTAAAATGTTTTCAGAAACACGTTTCGGTGAACTATTTTAGTACAATATGAGATCGTATTCTGAATGAGTCGCCAGTAATGGCCGGTTGAAAAATCCAAAATCAGCAATCAGACCCTCGTGACGCGTTCGACCAATCAGCTGCCGGTTTTCATTTTTTGGGCGACAATACCAAGGGGGTCAGCTTCTCCTCGGACCGCGAACCTCCTATGGCGCCATTTTAATGCTACAAAGCCATCACCTCCCGTTAGCATCCCATTGACTTCCATTCATTTTGACGCCACTTTGACAGAGAATAACTTTACATCTGAAGAGTTTAAAGACTCTATTTGTCCATTGTTTATTTCTAAAGAAACACGACAATGTATAAAAGGCTCCATTACCTTGTAGCTCACGTTATGGCTCCGTAGCAGACGTTTTTATAAAAATAGGCTAACGATTGGGTCATAACCACGAGACTTACTGTCTCATAGTAGAGGAATTACCGTATAGTACAGGAGAAGCTCTCAGGCAGTTTGGACTTACATTTGCTGTTTAAGTTTAATTACTAATGTTAACTAGCATTTTAGTGATCAATAATTAGCCTGTGTCTATGTTATCTCCTTACATATACCTACGCTCTCCGTCTCTGCTAGATTGGGAATGATTGAGATTTCTCTTGGCACAGCTACCAGAAGACTTCCAACTTTCAGACAGGTTGCTCACGTCACATCTACGTCTTCAAGCTCAGTTGGAGGCTGCTCAGTAATGCTCAGCCATCACCGGAAACGGCCTTCACTGGTCTTCGTCCAGAGACACGGGATCTGTTGGTCCATTCTTATATACAATCTATGGACAACACAGATTAGCACCGCCTGCTGTAATGGAGACGTATTACGTCTCGTCTCTTCGGTGTGTTCTGAGGCACTTTTTAGACCAACTCGGGGAGACTGATCAGCCCAACTGCCTTTTCTGCCGACGGTCGGCCGTCTGGTTGGTGTGTAGCTGCCTTAAAGTGTCTTGCTCAGGGACACATTGGTTGATGTACCGCAGTGGGAATCGAACCCAGATCTCCCACACCAAAAGGCATGTGTCACATCCACTGCGCCATCACCACCACTAGGATTATGATTAAATCAATTATAACCCTTTTTGGGATAAACAGTTCCGTCTACATATTCATATTTCTTGTTCACATTGGAAGACGATGGTCAGAGTTCACAAGATCAAAAGCAGAGTTATGGTATTTCCCGAGCCAATTTTAGATGCATCGGAAAGGTTTTTCTTCTAATAACAATTTCGATTTCAGACTTATCAGACGCATAATAATATTGATTTGAAGACGTACCGGTGATCAAATGTAGCAGCACGTCTCCGGCTCATGCAGGTCGTCTGCAGCTTCTGAACGTTATGCTTTAGAAAAGCCGGCAAACGCCACAGCGGTCCCGTGTTTTCTAATTGACTTTTGCATTCTTGGGCTACAGGGTTCATACGCATTTTAACCAATACTTTTCCATGACTTTTTGGCAAATTTCTATGACTATGTATTCCTGAAAATGTCAGTCGACATTATACAATAATAGAAATCTGTATTGAAGTTTACCCTCAGAGGTTTAACAATAAAATGAATGACAATTTATGTTGTTCATAGTGGGAGTCGTAATATCGCGCCCCAAATAGAACAGTGAGGTTAGGACGACGTGAAATACATTTATTAATCACATAATACCGTGTAAAAAATTTTTTTTTAAAATTCCATGACTTTTCCAAAACTTTCTGGGTCTTTTTAGGTTTCCAAAACCTTACCAGGCCTGGAGTTTGCATTTTTCAAATTGTATAACTTTTCCAGGTTTTTCCAAAACGTATGAACCCTGGGGCTAACTGTGTGCGACAAGAGCTCCAGAAATGTGTGACGCGCCTGCGTACCTGGTAGTCTATCCTCTTGATGTGGGGGACATCCATGTTGTGGGTGGAGGGGCACATATCTTCATGCTTCTTGTTGGTGAAGATGTCGATACCCACCAGGTTAACCTGCAGAACAAAATGTAGCTTAATACAAAAGGGGGTGTCTGGTGTTTAAGAAACCCGTTGGGAGTTACTCTGCGCAGGTAACAAAAGATAACAAGGTTCATGAACGCAGCACACGACGAAACACAAAGATGACGATACGGGGCAAACTGCAGGGCGACAAAACTATCAAATGACGTCGGATGCGTTACCGCGTTGAAGCAGGATCTAGGTCAAACAGGAACATAAAATGATGGCGTGAGGGATTTTTATGTAATGTCTGCAGGAGTTACTTACACCAGGTCATAAATCACTTATGCATCGTTTGATTTAACAGTGACGGTGCACATTAGTCAACACTGCATCAAATGCACCATTAGCTCCACGGCTATTTTTATTTTTCCGTACAGGCCGCTACAAGAAATCATTCCTACCACAGGCAATACAACTTTTAAAACACATCATCACTGAGTGTTAGCTAAGACTCAGACATCAATCACAACTGCACATAGGTTTATCTTCATCTTTGTCAATACTAGTTAAGTAGTTGTACATTTTTATTCCCAACTTGTATATAATTTTAAATATTTGTCCTTGTATCTCTATCCTATTATTATTTCATGTATATTGTATCCTATTATTTCATGTATAATCTGTATGTGTGCTGTGTCTCTGATATTTTGCTGCTGCAACACTGCAATTTCCCATTTTTGGGATCAATAGAAAAATCTATCTATCTATCTATCTATCTATCTATCTATCTATCTATCTATCTTCCTTCCTTCTGGACAACAATTATGAAATAATGAATGAAAAAGGTTTTCCCAGTCCCAGTTTAGGAAGCAGGTGTAAAGTGATCCTGAAAAGGAAAAGAAAACTGTACACTACACCACAGCTGCAAAGACGAATTGATTAGTTGTCAATTAAATTATCGCAAACTGTTTTGATAATCGATTAATTTGCTGACTTAACTTCTGATTCTAGCTTTAGTCGAGAAAATAATCGACAGATTAAAGAGACAATGAGAACAATCGTCAGTAGCAGCCCTACATTAAACGTTCATTATACTCGCCGTTGCCAACCTGCGCGGTGGTCACGACACTAGTTGGTCTTCTACTGAACAGAGGTGGCGCAACTGAGAAAAAAGGTAAACAACGGCGAAGAGAAGAACTTTGAATACTTCAGAATGTCTGCACAACGATTGGATGAGCTACTTGGTGGGATCAAGCCTTTCATTCACCATAAAAGAACTCATCTTAACCCAGTAAGTTTACAAGAGAGACTTGCAGTCACTCAGAGTCCTGGCATCACGTTGCCCTCGAGCTCGTCCATGCTTCCCGTTTCCGCTTTGTCGCGCGCCGCTGAAAAAATCCTGGCGCGCCAGCGAGATCTACGTCATTTTGACGTCACACTGGCGCGCGACAGGTCGGCTGCGGCGACTGTAAAGAGGCCCTTACGCATTTCTTTAGGGTTTAAGTCACTAAGTGATGAAAACGTTAAAATTGTACAGCCATAATCTTAATTTTTTCCATCTTTTGTCAACAAGTCCCACATGAGGGCAAAGTACAAGTGGGAGCGAGCACCCTGGTGTTTAAATAAAAAGATAAGGAGATTTGGCTTTACTAAAGCAAGACTTGTGCCAGCTTGGATCAGACCGGTCTGTAATCTGAGAATCCTCGGGTCTCTGACCAGCCCGTCTTTGACACTGGTCGAGTGATTTTAATTACCCAACCCCATTTTAAACTTTTGCACTGCCACTCTACAGCGCCTCTCATTTGGAAGGGGCTACACAAGGATAGTTTTACCTTGGCATGTCCGTGCTTGCCGGTCTTGGAGGTGGACATCTCCACAATTTTGCAGGGACGTCCCTTCAGCACCACATACCCGTTCTTACGCAGAGCGGAGCACTGCATCGGGATGGTGGCGGAGGCGCCAGACTCGCCAGTTGTGAAGTCACAATCGGGATCTGCCATGGTGCAATGGGTCAGCGGTGCTGCAAAAGACATTTACAGATCCTTTATCATACTATCAAACACGGAAAATATTTCATTCACTGCATAGTGAACTATTGCACACCCCGATTCATATTTTTGCACACCCTGCACAAAAGCGTACAGCCTTCTTTTCCTGTCTAAAAACATTACGTTGTACATATTTGTTATGGTGTCTTACATTTGATTGCAATATTTCAATTCTATATTTAGGTTCTTAACTGTTGCAGTACTTGCTCTATTTAGTCCCTTTTCATTTGTTTATTCCATTTTCAGGTTTATTGTATGTGCACCAAACCTAAGGCTAATTACATGCAAATAAACTTATACAACTATAAAATACCTAACTTAGAATAAATCTCATTCTGATTTGCTTTTCTACGGCAACAATATGATCACTATTTTCTTGTTTCTGTAAAATCCAACTGGACGCTTATGGGGTGTGGGAACAATGTCTCCATCTGGCAGTCCACCACATAACCAAGTTACCTTTTATGTTGTACATTTAAATGTATTTTTCCCCCCCAATAAAGTTGTGAAGTGAAAAAAATAACAAGTTGACGTTTTTAGCCAGGGACACGACGTCACCATACAGCATTAGCTAAACCTAATAATAGCTGACAATGTTTTTAAGATATAAACATTAACTCTAGGCGAGGCTAAAGGGTTGTAATTTTAGCAGTCTGACATCAGCTAACGTAAGCAAATTTGCTAGCCTGTAGTTTCCAAGAGCAACAGGGCCAGATAACGGTTAAAATGCTGCATTCACGGGCTCTTCGGACGGTTAGATTCCCGTGTTGGAATGTTGTTATTCCGACTCAACCACTCAAATATTGCTTTACCGGACTTGTTATCAGGGTTAATGCTAATAAATAACTTTCTAAATAATCTATTATGGAGGACAGCAACTAACGATTACAACTTAATACCGTATTACAAATTACGTGAGCAAAAAAATAAAAATAAAAAAGATATGCGATAACGTTAGCTACGTGATTAATAACAGCTTCTTATCATAAACACAATATTTACTTACGTTCGCCATGTTACTTCGTAATAGCGCACTAACTCGGCAAGTCGTGGGGCAAAAATTTCGCCGAGTTGTTGTTCCGACATGAGGTGGTGTTCATGTGAATTTTCCCATTCGTGGAGTCACTTTTCCGATTATTCCGACACCACATGAATGTAGCATAAAAGCCAACTAACTATAACGGTACGTACTCAAACATCAGATATTAGCTAGTCAAATTAACACCTCATTAGGATAAGCTTATGCCGCGCGCGATGTATAATTAACTGGCCAACACGCGCTGCCGCTGCTCCACAACAGCGAGCACCGTTATCTGTTAGCTAATGCGATGCTAACATGCTAACCGTTCATTCAACTTCGCCCAGGGTTTGACGCTCGGTCGACAGCGGCTTGTGTGCGACCCTATATGCTTTTATGATCGACATTTAAAACGTCGGATGACAAATAGACCGGTGATGTTGAACGCGTACCCAAAAGAAAACATTAGCCATTAGCGGAGAGAATGACAAGCGACTTCCACCGACCGCGCCGAAGGCCGCATGTCCCTTTGATTCAACCTGGAACATGGACACCCACACCCTGAGTCCACCGAGCATTTCAAGAACTACTTCCACAACTGCTTATACCACCATACCGCTACTTTAGTACATCTGAATCCGTTATCGGTGCACTTAAAAAAACCGTTAAGTCCTCCGTTTATCCACCCCAAGGCAGAAACACGCGCCATGCCACACTTACCTTCCAAGAAAAAGAGGACCGAAAGTGCGCATGCGCGGCCAACTTTACTGCAGCATCCGTAGAGGGAGAAGGGAGGGGCACGTTTATGTGTTCCGGTTGTTGACTGGCTGAAAGGGATGCCAAGTCTGAGGGAGTCAGACATGGCAACCCAGCTCTCAGATAAAGGGCATCCGCAGGGTTCCAGGGAGACAAAATGCATCTTTTTAGGTCCCAAGAATAGTTAGGCCACTGTCTCCCACCACCATCACAATTTTATTTAACCTTTATTTAACCAGGTTAGTCTCATTGAGATATAAAATCTCTTTTTCAAGCGAGACCTGGCCAAGATAGCAGAACAAGTTTGTTACATATAAAAACAATTTACAATCACAAAACAATCACAAAAGAGGCAAAGACATCTCAAGTGCATTTCAATTAAATAAAAGTACTATTAGTTAAAACATTTGCACGTGTGGATGGACTCATGTTCTATGGTTTTAACATAACCTTTAAAATCATTTAAGGAAATTAGACACTGTAGTTTGAGTGTTTTCTGTAGTTGATTGATTAAAATCAGTCTTTTTCAGATCTAAAAGTAGCAGTACCACAGTGTAAAAATACTGTATTGTTATACTGTATACTTAACAGTGTGTTACTGTGCTTTCTGTTTTTATTCTTTATATGTTAAGTGAGTGTTGTACTTTGAGAGCAAAGATGAACCGGAGTCAAATTCCTTGTTTGTTTACGCAAAGCTGGCCAATAAAGCTGATTCTGATTCTCTCCTACAAGTATCCAAAATATTTGATTAGAGATTGTCAAGAACAAAAAATTTAAGAATCCAGCATATAATTTGTAGAATCAGAATTACTTTAATAATCCCAGGGGGAAATTATTATTGTTACAAACTCCAGATATACAAACAACATATATTATACAGACAACATATATATTAGGAACAGAATATAAACATATATATTAGGAACAGAATATAAACATATATATTAGGAACAGAATATATATATATATATATATATATATATATATATATATATATATATATATATATATATAGAAGAACAAATTTACAACAAACAAATTTACATTTACACATTTATTACATTTAGGCTACATGTAATAAAGTCAGTATGAGTGTACAGGATTTTTGGTTTATTCAAAGTCAAAATGTAATTAGTTTTTTATCCTATACACCTGACATGGTAGCCCATTTCCGCCAATGATTTAAAAAAAAAAGATCCTCTAAGAGATAATTCAAAAATAATGACTTAGTTTTTTGGGATAATGACTTAGTATCTCATTATCAGTTGCAACTTTATAATAGCCATCCAAATGTTTATTGACGTTGCACGAACAATTTCTTAAAGGTTTAGAAATCATTTGGTAATCATTAAAGGTCCAGTGCTTAATGTGTTTAGTTGTTCATTATCAAAATCTGTGTTGCCCGTTCACAAACTTCTCCTTTTTCATGAATATTTACCACTGACATATATAAAATGGACCAACAGGTCCCGTGTCTCTGGACGGAGACCAGTGAAGGATATTAGAAGATCTTTCCCGGTGATGGCTGAGCGTTACTGAGCAGCCTCCAACTGAGCTTGAAGACGTAGATGTGACGTGAGCAACCTGTCTGAAAGTTGGAAGTCTTCTGGTAGCTGTGCCAAGAGAAATCTCAATCATTCCCAATCTAGCAGAGACGGAGAGCGTAGGTATATGTAAGGAGATAACATAGACACAGGCTAATTATTGATCACTAAAATGATAGTTAACATTAGTAATTAATCTTAAACAGCTAATGGAAGTCCAAACTGCCTGAGAGCTTCTCCTGTACTATACGGTAATTCCTCTACTATGAGACAGTAAGTCTCGTGGTTATGACCCAATCGTTAGCCTATTTTTATAAAAACGTCTGCTACGGAGCCGTAACGTGAGGTACAAGGTATATCGATATCAAAACAAGTAGCCACAGATTTAGTATATCTCTTGGTCACCGGTGTAGTTAAGGTGTAGAGCCCCTGGTGATACTTGGAGCAAAGTCTCATGTTGTGTCGAGCCTTCTTAGTGTTTTAAAAATAGCTATTTTGAGGCTAGCATCAAAGTGTCCCTAGCACTCCCATTCAAAAGGCCATTTGACCGAAAAACGAAAATACGGTACATCTTAAAAGTGGCGCTTCTGTCCTAAATATGCTTTTAAAACGTAAGTTTGACTCGGGTACATTCACAAAAAGACCCTAGATTGCATTTTGGCGAGTTACACTTTAAATAACTAGTAAAATAACTTTTCAATTACCATCAATTTACCATTTATTAGTGATGGTTATTATAAAGTGTTACCGTGATCAACAGTGTGCGGGATTCTTTGGTTTCTTCACAGTTTTTCATCCTACGCACCTGTCAACAAGAGCCTATGGTGCAAGAACTTTGTCATACAAATCAAGTGGAAAGAAAGAGAGTGGAGCAGGCGCTGTTGCTGTACAAGGAGAGGACATTTATTGTAGAATTTTCAACACCACAGATGTGTGTTACCAGATTGAGGTCGTCTTTTGACTGATTCCAGTGATTCAGACAAGGTGAAAACATACACTCACATGCATGTCACACACCTGCTTTCTCTCGCTCTCTCACACACACACACACACACACACACACACACACACACACAGGCTGATATCCGTACATACGTTCACAGTCTTGATACGTACAAAAAATTGAAATACAAATAATACCACAATAAAAACATTGTATTTTTTTTTTTTTAAGAAATTCTTATAGCTATGTTCTCTATTCTGTAGAAAGACAACTAAGCTTTAATAAGTGAACATTATTTTTTTGTCTTTCTCTAAAATGATCAGTAAGATATAACGAAAATTCTTACAGTATATATATATATATATATATATATATATATATATATTTATTCTTTTTTTTTTTTTTTTTTTTTTTTTAAATCTATGGTCTCTCAAGCTGACCCTGCCTCCTGACCTTTATTCACAGGATGTTGATTAATGCTAACATCCTGCACATGTAAAAGGCTTCAGCTGGCTTTAAAGCGGCATCGCTTACACCTAGCGCATCCTTTAAGATCAATGAACAATGAAAGAAATATCAAGTAAAAAGGTGAAGTAACCACTTCCCTCTCTCGCAGCCTGATCACAATCTCACAAACATCAGAGACCATCGTCAAAGGGTGAAAATAAAATAAAAAAATGTCCTCCCAAGGGATGCTGAGCCCGTCCTGCTCGCTCTTTATAAGCTGCTCTGGGTGTGAGCATCAACCATAATGCCTAAAATATAAGTTTAATAGTAAATTATCCAGTGTACAATCTTGACTCATGTGACTGTGACTCATGAGATAAAAGCCCAGATGCTCTACAATTTTAAAAACGTTCAATTTACAGCTCAGTGTTGTGAGAAAAATGCTTCAGGGCTCATGTAGAAACTCTCAGCATCCAGCTTGTGCAGTCAGACCAGTCTGTGTATTGCCTTAAACTTACAATTCATAACAAGTGACGACAGGTCAAAACATGTATGTCACCATGCAAAAAGCACAACTAAATAAACAGTGATGAACTACAGTACGGAGAAAAAAAGAGTAAACTTGGGAGTGTTAACCCAAAACCAAACTTCTGTGCTTGGATTGCCGATCAGAACTAAAACCCCTCCCATCTGAGAGAAAATCCACAACGGACAGATTTACAGAGGTATGACAAAAAGAATGCGAGACGGTTATTTTTTCTTCTTCGGCGTTCTCATCTGCTTTTTGCGAAGTCTGTCCTTAACATCAAAGTGAGTATTTACAACAAGTGCAGTGGACAGAGAACAGCAAGGACAGAAAAGGTGGAGAGAACAAAGGGCAGAAACTTCCAGAAGTTGGCAACTACTCTACGGCCAAGTTCTTCTTGTGAGAAAGATTTTGTTATTGTGTTGCTGTTGCAGCAATTATACAATATCTACAACCATCCTTCCCGTACCAGAAACACATCAGGACAAAGCAGCCGCAGTGAACCAACTGTGCAGCATCCTCAACGACAAAGTATAAAATGTCTCATTTCCCCCGTCACACGCACTGCTTGTTAGTAGTATCTTTCTCTCGCAAAGGGGAAAGAGACACAGAGGGTGTTTCAGCAGCAGCAGCACTCAAAATGAGTGTTCACACTGTGAGCAACACCGTCCTCAAGTCCATTCACCTCCTACAGATAGAGAGCAATGATCAGGGAAGCAACATGCACGGCGGCCACAGCTCAACTTCTCAGGGCTTCACAGATTCTGATGCAATTTCGCTTTATGATTAAAAAATACCTGACAGCGCAAAAAAGACACCTTTAAGTTTTTTGCTACAAGATGTTAGTCTAGAAAACATCCATTGAGATTGAGTCATCAGTATCAGAAGTGTTTGAGATGATAACAACAAGGACCGTCATATTTATACGTAATAAGAATTCAACATTTGGTCAGTGGCCATTTAAAGTTGATAAAGACTACATTTAAGACGGCTAATTTAGGAAAGTTTGAAAATTACGTGTCAACGTTCAACGTATCCTCATACAACGGTTTGTATGATATTTTACGAAAAGTAGTGCACAAATATTCGTGCGTTATCCTATGAATGTTCAGCAACACGAGCGATCAGCGCTGCAATGCAAAACCTGTTTAGGCAACCAAACTACTTGGTTAGGTTTTGGAAAGGGTCATGGTTTGGGTTAAAATAAGTACGTTTGTTACATCTCTTACGTATGTGGCATTAGGTAAGAACGCAAGTTCCGTAAAAGTAAGTTGAAATAAGTCAACGTTGACTTTTGCTTTCACGTGGGACACGAACAGCGGCCTCCTGACTGTGTCTGTTGGACCCCTCCATCCACCCCAACCTCCTCCCTACACGGACTTTGTCGATCTTTATACTACATCACCTGACTTCCTCCTGTGAGGCAGCCCTGCACATCCTGACACACGATTACGTGGGCCATATACAAATGCATTACTTTCCCTAACAGTGAATGAGAACAGCTTGCCACATTAGTGTTTTCATCTGTGTTCGTACTCGAATGCCTGAACAAAAAGGGAAACGGCAACATCACTTTTTAAGGTGCGAGATGAGTCTAATAAAGTCTTGGTCACAATGTGTGTCAGACTGTACGATACTGTACTGACTGTACGTCAGATTGTCTGATGAATGTCGAATGCTGAATTGTAGCTCTTAATATTGATTGAAAAACAAACAGATGCAAGAAGAGCCACTCGCATCATCAATCTCAGGTTTTGACAAATGAAGGGAAACAAGCTTCGTCCACAGCGCTCACATTTCAATTTGCAATTTTGCAAAGTGACTTTGAGGTAATGTTTTCAGCTGTAGCATTACATCAGTTTTCTGTGTCCTTTCATGCCGTATAGTGGTTTTTAGATGTGGGTCGTACTTCATTGTTGGTGGAGGAACGTAACGTAGGACCATCGTCTGGATTCACGACCCAAGATTTCACCCATGTTTCTCTCACGATTGTTTTCTAAAACGATCCAAAAATCACAGATTGCAAAGGAGACTTTATTTGACGTCTCGGTATCTTCTAGTCAGCAGCGACTGTGTCTGGGAAGGCTGATGTTGTTCTCCAAAAGCTCATTCCTGCTTGTCTACGGTAAAACATTTGGTTACTAGTTAGAGTTTATCGATTTATGTACTTTGTTTTCAATGAGCTAAAATATTTGGGGGAGAAAAACACCAGGCCAAACTGGCGGGAAAACTTCACCCGGCTTAGTGTGGATGTACTGAAGTGATTTTGGTTCAGTCCAGACTGACTTGATGCTACCTTACCTACCAGTCATGTTTACTCACTACAACACAGCGCAAGTAAAATATGCCTGACTGGATTCAGCACCAACAAGCAGAGTCGAACGACGAATCGTACTCGCAGTGTGAACACCCTGTAAGAAATCATGAATGTGCTACACAGAGATCTTCTCCGCAGCTCCCCGTCCGATCAAAACGGGGAAGTCAAAGGCTACTCGGCATGATGTCAGTGTCCTTTAAAGTCTGGATCTAAACCCTCGAAGAACAACCATCCGCCCAATCTAACCGTCCACAGGGAATGGGGAAGGCGTCGGCCGCCGTCAGTGTGTGGAGTCACCTTTCCTCAGCATCCATACTCGGCTTCCGCTTGCTCAACCGTCCGTTCAGCAGCTCGTTGATTTCCTCCACAAACACACACACACACATATGGTATACACACACATACACACACTGTCCTCCTGTAATCCCTCTCTCCTGATGTCGGGCGATGGTCAGAGTGAAGAAGAGGAGGGTTGTGGGTCAAAGGAGAAAGGTTACCAGTTCATCATGGAGCTTCTGTTGAGGGTCATGAAGAAGACTTGACTGCTGCCTCCAGAACGCACCGAGGCGAAGAAAACCTGCAGGAAGGAGACGGCGTTAGCGTTATGGACGACGAATTCACAGCAAGCGAGTCGGCGTGTTGATGACGTTTCTCTCATGCGGCTGGCACGAAAGCGGAAGAAAATAAACATCCGACAGTGAAGAAGAAGATGGGTGATTTACACAAAGACAAAAAAACCCGAAAATGTCTAAATGAAGAGACGACGAGATTCAGGAAGTTCTGTCGGTAAGAGCCAACGCCGAAACAATCAGACAGATTCTTCGGACATTGTTCAGAGTTCATCGAAGTTATAGAAGGAAAGTATGATGAGATCAAAGTCAGACAGAGTGATGTGCAGGTGTTGTCAGACTCACCTTGTCATTCCTCTCCGACAGGAACTTCAGTCGCTGAGCTCGCTTGTGCATGAAAACTCCGTCGAGGTGTCCCGTCTCCACGGAGCGGATCTCAATGGCCTTCTCTCCCCAGCCCATGATCTGGTTGGAGTGGATGTAGGCTGCAGGGACAGGAGAGGGTACACACACACACACACACACACACACACACACACACGCACACGCACACGAACACACGAGTGCACGCACAGACGCACACGCACAGACAAACAGACACACACACATACACACATTCACAGACACACACACACACAAAGATGCGCACACGAACACACACACACACACACACACACACACACACACAGACACAGACACACACACAAACACACGAGTGCATGCACAGACGCACAGACACACACAGACACACACACACACACACAAAGATGCGCACACGAACACGAGTGCACGCACAGACGCACACGCACGCACAGACAAACAGACACACACACACACACACACACACACACAGGTAGACACACAGGCAGACAGACACACACAGACATGCACAGACACACACACACACACACACACACACACACACAAACACACACACACACACACACAGGCAGACACAGACACAGACACACACACAAACACACGAGTGCACGCACAGACACGCAGACAAACACACATACACAGACGCATATGCACAGACACACACACACACACACACAAAGATGCGCACATGAACACACACACACACACACACACAGGCAGACACAGACACGCACACAAACACACGCACACGCACGCAGAGACACACACAGACACGCACAGATACACACACACACACACACACACACACACACACACACACAGGCAGACACGCACACAAACACACGCACACACACACACACACAGAGGGGGATTGGACAGGAGAAGACTCAGCACCAGTCTCACACCCAAGCCAGTCACACATGGAGGCTCCTCTGCCTCGCCTCCGGGAGGAGATTATTGCAGCAGTTTCTGACTGATTTGAACGATCACGACGTCTTAACTCTTCTGGTGGCGTCGGGGAAAGATGCTGTCAGAGCAACAGGTAACGCAGGACAGCGTGGCAGGATGCTGTCGGGGTTTCCACTGACACTGATGTCAGTGTTGGATTTTAAATGAAATATTTACAACAATTGACTGACGCTGGTGATCTGAACTTTGCATGTGAGCCACAGCAGATTATATTTTCTTCTTACACCGTTATGGCTGTGTTCCAGTGTCTGCTGTTGTCACCCCCACCCCCACCCCCCACACTTCTGACTGTTGTGTATATCTTGTATGTATATTTTTGTGTTTTGTATGTGTTTTATACCTGCTGCACATCCAATCGGGGACACAAATAAAGTTGATTAAATTGCGTGCATGCAACAGTGTGTCAAACAGCTTCAGAGACAAACTGTTTTTCTGTAGCTGCACAATACAATCCTTCCAGTGGTTCACTAATGGGAAACTCTTTTAATCCGAAGCATCAGCAGCAGGCTATGTTTGGTTCTCATTATCAGCTTCTTAACACGGACATGACAGCTTCGACTGCACGCAAAGGAGAGCAAACGACTCAATCAATGTGCTTTCTCTCATCGGCAAGAAGACCACAAACGTTGAGCCAATTCGTTAAGAAACTCGGCGATGGAGGCCATCTCTTGTTGGCACCATATGGCTTGTGAGCACGGAAAAGCAAATAGCGACACCTTGCCGAGGCCACGACTAAAGTGTGCGATACCAGAGCAGCGGGAAAGGGTCAGCAGAGAGGGTCCAGCTTCCTCTGTCACAGAAATACAATCCAGGGAAAGGTCTTTTTGGTTTTTACCCTTTTGCAATAGAGCTCTGTTATTTTTTCCACTGAGGACGACCAGCAGCTGATGGTGCGGTAAAAAAAAAAAAAAAAACACACGCTGCAACGCTGTCTGGGAGGAGGGGAGGGGGAGGGCTTGGCTGTGAGAAACTCTGGTCTGACAAGTAAAATACACACAAACATGTTAACAGGAGATGATGTCCACACGCAGAACACACAAGCACCTTCATACATGTTTAATCAGTCAGGATATCGTACGCCGACATCTGAGAATCAGAGAGTGGAGGCCGAATGGAAACACACGGACGCTTTTGATCGACTCGGATCATAAGATCCAAGATCCATCCTTGATGTGCTCGAGGTTTTTGACTGAAGTGTACTTACAGTATAAATAATAGATTAATTTAGATGCGTTGCAAAAACTTTGACTTTTTGACTCTTACTTGTAGTCTGCGGAATCTCACAAAAGTTGTTTTTCGAGCCCATGCGATCAAGGATGAATGCAAGAACAGTTACGTACAGAACAAGAGGACAGAAGGCAACACGGCAGACAAACAACAAGAGCATTTTCCCCAAACAATATACTGTATATACAAACGGAAAGTGTCCAAAGTAAAAGACGCTGAGTGTGTGTGTGTGTGTGTGTGTGTGTGTGTGTGTGTGTCTGTGTGTGTGTGTGTGTGTGAGTGGGGGGAGGGAGGAGGGGTAATGCTCTGTGGGACGTGTTGTTGTCATCTCATGCAGTAGATGGATATTCAACACTTGACATTAAAGAGATACGTTCAGTTTTTGGGTTGTTATGCTTTGGTCACCTCACCTGTTAAGTGATGACAACATTGACGCCAAAACCCTCCATGTGTCTCCGATAAGTCGTTACACTGCAGTGCTCCATGACAACATCTTTTTCCCCTTCAGTTTATTTCTAAAATTTTAATTGTTATCCTTTATGTAAACTTATAGCTCACACATAACCTGTTTTTTCTTTCTATTTCTGCAGATTCAGTTTTTCTGGCACAAGAGAATTAAAACAGGCTGAGGCGGTCGGTTCCTGCAGCTGATTGTTTAAAGCCCAAGACACACCGAGCCGATAAGCGGCCGTTGGACAGTCTGGCGAGGTCGGTGACTCGAGTCTGTTCGGTGTGTTCCGTGCCGTCGTCCGTCCGAGGGGGCGTCGGCCTTCATTTTGGCAGATTTGACATGTATAATCGGCGGGGCGGGCACTGCTGGCAGTCAGACTCAAATGACCCATCTGATTGGTGGAGTGCTAACCAAGAAACGGGGAGCGGGATGAGCGTGACTAGAGTCTCTCAAAATCTGACGAAAATCTTTTAAACTGACCTTTGTTGATCTGAAATGAAGACAGATTCAGCAACTGCACAGCCTATTTCTCTCTTAAAATGTTTTCAGAAACACGTTTCGGTGAACTATTTTAGTCCAATATGAGATCGGATTCTGAACGAGCCGCCATGACAGTCTGGCTTTGAATTTCCGGAGAAACCAGACCCACGTGGCGCATTCATCCAATCAGCTGCCGGTTTTCATTTTTGGGCGACAATACAGATTAGCACCGTAAAACAAAATAGAGAATGCATATGGAGCCGGAGGGTCCTATTTTAACGATCTAAGCGCACGGCGTGAAGCGCCTGGTGCAGGTGCGTTTAGGGTGTGTCCAAATCCACTTTTGCCGGGCGCATGGTTCTAAAGGGTTGTACTTAGTGTCTTCATTAATCAGAGGTGTGTTTTGGGCGTAACATGCAATCAACCAATCAGAGATCATCTCCCATTCCCTTTAAAAGCCAGGCGCGTTTGGACCTTGGAGCATTGCTATTATGATGGAGGATTTGCACCGTAATATTTTTATTTGTAATCTTCTGCATGTGTGTGTGCTGCTGTGCGTCCCTGTGTGTGTAACAAGCATAGTGTGTGCGCGCTGTGCACGAGCCTACGCACATTTTACTAATTTGCTGTTAAAATAACAATGAAATGCTGCGTTACTGACTTTAGACCAGGTTTTTGTTGGTCAATGGCGCGATCACTTCCCGCTGCCTCAAGATAGCAATACTCCCAGAATGCACCGGAACACACCTCCCTGTAAGACCAGCACGCCCAGAATGCACCTGAACACACCTCCCTGTAAGACCAGCACGACCAGAATGCACCTGAACACACCTCCCTGGGCGCAGGTGCATTTGCTATTTAAACGAAGTGGGTGCTGGACGCTCTTAAAATAGCAAAGATACTTCCGTCGGGCTTTGCGCCGCGCCGCGCTGCGCCGGGTGCAAGATAGGGCCCAGAGTGTGTGACACTTTTGTCACTTCCAGTGATGAGCGCACCTTCGACCGCACTACTTTTCTATATTAAATAATTCCCCCAGTCCCAATTTGTTTTGCAACGTGCACCACTCAATCAACAAAATACAAGCCCCAAGCAGGTACATACTGAAGGTTGAAAGTGTTAGCATGAAGCAGCAGAGCTATCAGTTTCACATGGATGATTTTGGCTCCTACTGTATGTTTTCATCACGTTACCAAATAAAAGTTGAACAGTCTGTTCAACCTCCCCAAAAAACCTGTTGTATCCCAGGTAACGGAACAGGTGAGACTACAGTCTCGGCTTCTTGTTCAAAGGTGGAAGTGAGAGCAGAAGGCAGGAGGAGAGAGAGGAAGTGTTGCTTTGAACGGAGGAGGAGTGGTAGATAGTAGTGAGGGGGTGAAAAGATGATCTGCTGAGACCGCTTATAGAGGTTTAGAAGTCAGGGGTCAAGGAGAAGCGAGCTGATTGGTTGACGTACCGACGGAGGTGGGCATCTCGCCCCACTGCAGCACCACGTCTTTGGTGATGCGTCCGTAGGTGTTGACGTAGACGCCCTCGTCCTCGTAGCACAGCAGCATCTCCATGCCGTCCGTCTTGGGCAGAACCACGATGGCGTGCGGGGTCACCTGACCCTGAATCTGCCGGGGCGACACACGGGAGGGGGTTGGAGGGGGTGGGGGCAGGGGATTAGGAGCTGTCGTGAGCCTACAGGGAGGTCTGGACCCCCCCGCTAACCCCCTGTCCCCACCCCGAGAGAAGAAGAAACTGCTGCAACAATAGAGTCTCCCGCTCCTCAGTCACGCATTCGCCATGGAAACACACATGTGCACAGCGTGATTCACGGCCTGCCAAAAGCAATGTGAGGCGGTTGCTGTGGTTACCGTCTCCTTCCCCCGTCCATCTCTTACTGTAACCAGACCAGTGTTAGAGGGGGACACGGATTCACTCACTCATCAAAAGGCAGCTGTTCCTTTCATCCATTCACTAACACAGTCACATTCATTATTTCACATCTCCCATCTCTCTCTTTCATTCATTAAATTACACAACGTGATCTCAGTGGTTTTTTACTAGGTTTGTGGAAGACTTAGGTGCACGTATTTGGCGGGGGGTTTAGGGGTCCTTCCTCAAGAAAATGTTACGTTTTTCAACGACAACAAAAATGCAATTTCACATCATTTTGGACCGTTATTATTACCATATCTGTGTGTAAAACTTTGGAAAAGCGAGAGCAGATAAAAGCTCAAAGTCAAAACTTGCTAAAGAAATCCACTGGGAACCAAATACAATCGTTAGATAGGTAGGAAAGTCTTTTAGGTTGTTTAGGCGAAAGCTTATTTGAACTCTTGTGCCAAATATACGAAGTGAAACAAAAACAGTTCCTAGCCTGCGATTTTCACCTTACACACAATTTACGGACCGATATATGATTTAAGAGATGATAACTTCCAAATCCATAAGCTATTGTGACCCAACATCGCTGGTCGTCTCTGTGACATCATCATCTCTCTCTCTCTTTCACTCGCTGTCTGTCGGCTGCTCACATTCTTCGCCTTCGCCCCTTCGCAAAAAAAACCTGAAAACCTAAGACGCTATAAATGCGGTGCTGCTCCATTATTTCTCAGACCAGAACCGTTGGCCAGTTTCACTCGGATAATCTGTCCGATAGACCAGCGACCGTTTCCACCGTGTGGCGTTTGTTTACAATGTTTGGCGGGTTTGACAAAATGCAGTGTGAACGCAAAACGAACCAAATGAAAAATTGCAGCAATGTTGCAACTTCAACCCCCGAATCACACCAAGTCTACGAACTATAGGTGTGAAAGCGCCCCTAAGTTAGTTTTGATGTACCCTCCTCCATAGCGCTGCGGAGAAGGGTCTGGCTAGTCCACATATAATTCCGGGATGGGAGAAAAATGTGCTCTGGTTTATTGCCATTTCTTTATACCAATCACAATCGTCTTGGGTGGTGCTAAGCGCCTGACGGAGCAATGGCGTCTTGTTTTGGTGGAACATGTACGTTCAAAAGTTGTTTTAGTCGTGCAACAGAAAACTCAGATTGGACAGATAGTCTAGCTAGCTGTCTGGATTTACCCTGCAGAGATCTGAGGAGCAGTTAACCATAGTCCTCACAAATCCACCGGAGGTTAGAACGCCAACACAAAGAAGGAGGAAGGGGACGGACATCCGGCGGAATTTTCGGCAGCAACGGAGCAATCCCGGAAGTGGAACGTCATGGATATAGACTAGTTTTGACGCTCACATTGATTTCACATTCATTCGACTTAGGTGCTGCGCCTAAGCCTTATAATGGTAGGGAAAACCCTGGATCTTTCAAACACTCAATTTAAACATTCATGCAATCAAATGCAATTAATGTAACAAAAAAAAAAGAAAAAAGGAATACGTTCAGATGATGTTAAACACAGCAGGACATCATTCACACACACGGACTAACATGTGAGGGGATGTAGATGTCGTAGGGGTTTCCAGAGTCCACATCGATGACGTGGAAGCCAACGCTGGAGCCGTAGATGACCTTTAACCTCTGTCCCTCCTCCACAGTCAGGTCAACCAGCTGGGGGCGATGCTGCAGGTCGGTGAACGACTGAAGAGAAAGAGAGAGGGACTGATTAGCCTCGCATTGCCAGACCTTCCTCCACAGCGCTGCGTAGGAGGGTCTGGCTAGTCCACACAGCATTCTGGGATGGGAGAAAAATCGTGCTCTGGCTTATTGGCATTTCTTTAAACCAATCACAATCGTCTCCCGACACAATGACGGTGCCTCTGCAATAGCCTCGGGAAGGAACTTGTTTTGGTGGAACATGTACGTTCAAAAGTTGTTTTAGTTGTGCACAATGGCGGTTCTAGGGGGTGGGGGTCCAAGGGTGGCCAGTGCCCCCGTAATATTAAGCCTTGACCCCCCCTCTGGCCTCCCTAACTATGGCAAATATTTTCATACATTTTGAACCCCATCTTTATCCCCAAATAGGGGACATTATTCATGTGCAGTGATAAATAAAATGTAGGTTAACACTGAATAAGTATTCTTGTGTTTATTGTTATATGTGTATTGTTGTTGGTCTTTTGTAAAACCAAACCAATGGAGTGTTGGTGGTATGTAACACTTGTGCTTAATCTATTTGGTAAACCCTAAAATTGCATGTGGCCCCAGCCTGGCCCCTCCATTTGAAATGGTCTAAAACCACCACTGGTCGTGCAACAGAAAACTCAGATTGGACAGATAGTCTAGCTAGCTGTCTGGATTTACCCTGCAGAGATCTGAGGAGCAGTTAACCATAGTCCTCAGAAATCCACCGGAGGTTAGGACGCCAACACAGAGACAGAGGAAGGGGACGGACATCCGGCCGAAAATGAGGGACATCTGGGGGAATTTCCGGTGGCACCTGAACAATCCCGGAAGTGAAACGTCGTGGATATAGACTAGTGTCTAAGGGCGTTTTCACACCTGTAGTTCATTTGCTTTGGTCCGAATCAGTTGGTGAGTTAGCAAACTTGGAGCGATTTGCCCTTGGTCGGTTTGGTTTGTTTTTGGTTTCACACCTGGAAAAATCCAAGCGTACCACAATGCGTCCAGCCCTGTTATTGGTCGGATATGTCTTGGGGCGGGAGCAAGAAAGTAAATACAGGAGGAAGGTCCTGTGTTCTGGTCTAGTGGTCAAACCAGCTCATTTCATTACAATTATCAGACATTGTTTCGCAAGAGACGTTACTACGTCTGCTCTGGTCACCGAGACTTCGCTCTGCTCTGCCGCCGTCTGTCTCCAATTTCAGCGGTAGCTGGTTTGACCACGGAGATACGAGTGATGGACGGCGAGCTTGACTGCAGTCTATTTCTGTGATAGAAACACTGCAAGCTGCTACAGTTTGCTGCTCTGCTGCATCGCAGATTGCTGAACACACCTGACTCCAGGAGACATTAGCTCAGACTGGAGGAGTACGTATAGTTGGTGCGGTTCGAGTACGGATCACGTTCTCACCACAAAGGAACCGCTCCAGAGTTGGATTGAAAGCGCACCGAGACCACCTCTTCAAGCAGGTCTCGGTACGCTTGTTTGGTCCGCTTTTGGTGCGCACCAGAGTTCGATTGCCGCGTTCTCACCTGCCCAAACGAACCGCACCAGCGCCCAAAGTGACTAATGGGATCCAAAAATCTTTGACACTGGTCCAGTATTGAACGAGTAGCTGTTACTGGCAGTCGTGAACCGGGCTGCAATGTAACGTCAAAATTTTCCATTTGTTGCTTTTTTTGCCGTTTTTGTAACTTTTTCCACGTTTGCACAGTTTTTCTTTTCTTCTGCGTTTTTGTCCCTTTTTTCTATGTTATTGACACTTTTTTCGAAAATAATTCTAAAAACTAGCCAGTCAGGAGCAGAGTATGAGGGCGTGCCCTGACAGTAGCTAGATAAGGACTACTAGCCAGTCAGAAGCAGAGTATGAGGGCGTGCCCTGACAGTAGCTAGGTAAGGACTACTAGCCAGAGTAGTAGAATAAATAACAAAGAGGTCTTTTATCCACTTTTACCCAACTCTTTAACACGTCAGGCGCAACTATTATTATTATTTCATGTATATTGTTTTCCTATTATTTAATGTTTACTCTGTATGTGTGCTGTGTGTCTGACATTTTTGCTGCTGCAACACCGTTATTTCCCATTTTTTTGGGACCAATAAAAATCTATCTATCCATCTATCCTGACGCAGCTTACCTTGAAGGCCATAAACTTGTGGTAAGGTTTAGGCGCCCAGGCGTAGATCTCCACTGCGTTCTTCAGAGCAATCACCAGAAATTTAATCCTCTCGTACTTCACTGCGGGAGGAGAGGAGAGCAGAGCAGCGTAAAAACAGTCAGATACGTTGCATCAATATAGTGATAAATAGGGAAGCAAATAAGAGACATACGTATTTGAATTTTAACAGCCACTGATTACTCATCAGTCAAATCCAATTGGTCAAATTCAGTTTCAAAATTTCAATTTAGAATCATTTACATAGCAACATCCGGGCTACCCTAGACTGGGTAAACCCAGCCCGATCTGCCGGCGATTTGATTTCTCCCTGCAGCTCAGGCTGGAAACCTGTACGTTTATCTATCCTGCTTCCGTTACAAATTTGCGGGGACCAATCACAAACTGGCTTATCCACCTGGCGCGCTATTGGCGGGTTTAACATGATGACGATAGAGAAGCGACCAAGCAGCTTCTTGTTTACATTTAACATGGCGGCCACCAAAGCGCAGCAACCCGTTGATGCCGCTGTCGCTGCTACGTCACTCGGATCGTTGGTCTGATTGGTTGAAGGACTATCCAATTGTGTACAGAGTCATTTGAACTATGCCCGTTGATCACGCCTCTTGTGCAGAGAAAATACAGAGCAGACTCCCCAGACTAATGTTCAATCTTAAAAGATTGAGCTTGGTCTGGTGATAGCCAGACTAGAGCTACCCAAGATTAATATATAGTCACCCGGTTAATCAAAAGATTAAAAGAGGAAATCAATCTTAAAGCTATAGTGAGTAGTTTCTGTCTCCCACATGAGGAATTCTAAGAAATGACAACAAAACTGTCGGCGCCTCCACATGATACAAGCCTTCTGTGAGCAACTCATTTGGCAACGGCTTGAATGTAACTGATGTTCATTAATATCAAAAAGTTACGCACTAAAGCTTTAACCCCCTCTAAAAAAACTTAACCTTTAAATTTACTGGCTAACTTCAACTTTTTGTCCCCAAACTGGAGGTGAGTCCCCACAATGTTGGTGTGTTCACGCGTTTGTGTCCTCACAACCCACATAAATGAGTTTTCGTACCGACTTTGTAGTGCACGCAGCCCTCCAGCTCCCCAACAGTGATCCAACCCTGTTTCTTTTCCACTTCTGGGTCGTTGTGTAATATCCTGTTCCTCAGCCAGGACAGGTAGTAAACACGCAGCTTGTTCTTCTTCCCTGGTTAAGGGAAAAAAACATTACAATTCAGAGAAATTACATTCTCCTTACATGTAAATATGTTTTCATGTTCAGGTTTCACATTTCAGACATCAATGGTGGAATGTAGCTAAGTACATTTACTCAAGTACTGTATTTATATACTTTTTTTCTTGAGTATTATACAGCTTTATACCTGCTGTACCCCCTCGAGGTAAATATTGTACTTTTTACTCCACTACATTTGTCTGACAGCTTTAGTTACTTTTCAAATGACAGTTTTTCATCCCCTTCCTGTCCGGTAAAAACCTTGTAACGCCAGATGTGTTGATGTTGAATGTTCGTGATAAACTGAAGGATGAAGTGTAAAAATTACAATATTTACCTCTGAGATGTAGAGGAGTACAAGTAGAAAGTAGCAGAACATGGAAATACTCAAATACAAGTACATCAAATGAAATACAAAACTTGAGTAAATGTACTTAGTTCCATTCCAGCAGTGCTTTAGGAGGCATCCAAACCTGAGATGGTGACCAGGACGTTGAGTCCCTCCAGGACTTCCATCTGTTGGAAGCGTCGGCGATTGATCAGGTTGTAAACTTTGCCTTGACCGCTTCGATCCAGCAACATCAGGCCGTTCTCCGTCCCCACCAGCAGATTCACCCCTGCACGGACACACAGATGCCTGGTGTTTAAGATCAGATTAGATAGACTTTATTGATCCCACACTGGGGGAAATTCCCTTGTTACAGAAGCTCCAAAACTCACATTAAACAGAGATAGAATAGATAAAAAGTATTATAAGAAATAGAAAAATCGTCTTCGTGTCGTCTTCATAGGTTAATCTGTAGATAAAGTGACAGGCTAAAGAAACTGAATTGTAGTGTTGTAATCACGATTAACTAAACATTACTTCTTCATGACTTCATCATGTTTGTGGCCCTTCAAATAAAGTGCTGACCTGGTCCATCTTTAACATTGATAAATAAGATATGATACATCAATGTTAAAGCCATGCAATTTATGACAAATCGTAACAATAGTAATAATATGTACACTTTAAATACCTCTATTATATACAGACAGGTAAACATATATACATAAATATATATATACATATATATACACACATATATATACATATATGTGTATATATATGTGTGTATATATATGTATATATATATATATATATATATATATATATATATATATATATATACACATATATATATATATACATATATGTGTGTATATATATATATATATATATACACACACACACACACATATATATATATATATATATATACATATACATATATACAGATGAGATAATGTGCATATGAATAACAAATGGGATATAAAACTGTACCGTGCAATATCCCATTTGTTATTCATCTGCACCTTATTTCATCTGTATATGTATGTATTTATATATATATTAACACACTTGTATCAGATCGATACTCAGTACTGACCGATACGCAAGTTCAGGTATCAGAATCGGTATCGCGAAGCAAAAATGGTTTCGGACCATCTCTAGTTATTAATAATCAATTCAATTAAATTTTATTTATAGTATCAAATCATAACAAGAGTTATCTTAGGGCACTTTACAGATAGAGTAGGTCTAGACCACACTCTATAATTTACAAAGACCCAACAAGAGCAAGCATGTAGTGCAACAGGGACCGAGGAAAAACTCCCTTTTAGGCAGAAACCTCGGACAGACCCAGGCTCTTGGTGGGCGGCCATCTGCCATCGGCATCTGCATCTCAGTATTATTGTTGTGAAGGTGTTTGTGTGACCGTCTCACCCCAGAGAGCCGCACACAGGATCTCAGAGTTGAAGCGTTTCTTGTATTTGCGGATCTCGGGCGTGTCGCTGTGCGGCCTGATGTTGGTCGGGTTGACGTTGACCACCGAGATCTTGCGGGCCTCGTTGAGCCTCGCCTGCTCCAGCTCCTGCTCGTGCTTCAGCAGCTCATCAGCAAACAGCGCTGCAGCACAACGTGACGCACACACACACACACACACACACACACACACACACACACACAACGTTATCACACAAAGTTTCTCACAGAGCCACAAGTGCATTTGCTATTTTACTATGGATGACCTCACCTGCACCACGAGCGCTGAGATATGAATGTTATAATGAAGGAAATAGAAGGAAAAGGTTCTTATTGTTTTTATTTCATGACATTTTGGCAAATGAATTATAAAGAGGAAGAACAGTAATGTAATTTGAAGAATAAAGTATTAATCTAGGCCAGTGGTTCTCTTTTTACAGCACGTATCCTTTCAGAAAATAATGGGCTCTCTAAGTAGCACCATTATGGCCCACATTAAAATAGGGTTGGGCAATATATCAATATAAATCGATGATACGAGACTAGATATTGTCTTAATTTTTAGATAACGTGATTTTGTAATATGACAAGTGTTTCCTGCTTTTAAAGGCTGCGTTACAATTAAGTGATGTCATTTTCTGAACTTACCAGAGCAATTAGCTGTTTTATTATTTGCCTTTACCCACTTTAGAATATTGATAGTAAAAATTGTTTTGTGCTCATGGCAAAAGAGCTGCGTGCAGTCATTGAGGAAGAGGAAGTAAGTTTAGGCCTTATATGGCATAAAAGTGCATCGGGTACCAGACAGATAAGCAGAAAAAAAAAGAAAGACAGTTAAAGTTACGACAACGGAAGAGGAAGTTGCACCACAAAGAGGCCCCGACCCTGGCGTGTGTGTGTGTGTGTGTGTGTGAAGAAAACAGTTTCTGCCTAGAAACAAGAAGACACCATAAGGTGCAGAGGAGAGGATAAAAGCTTAAGGGAGAGAATAGATCGGGGCTCACTTCAGAAGACAACTTGGTGGACTGAGCTCTGACTTTATGTCTGTCGCTAGGGAAACTTAGTCTCTGTTTGTGAACCCACAGCTGTGTTGTAACCTTTATGCTGGACTCAGTAAACTTGGCTGACTGAACTCATCGTCTCAGATTGATCCTTGTGTATGGTGAATGTAAGTCCAATATAAGAAGGCGCAGGAATTAATAAACTGGAGTCAGATTAGACAGTAGAGCGGTCGCCTGCCAATCGGAAGGTTGGTGGTTCGATCCCTCGCCCTGCTAGCCTGGTTGACACCAGGGATCAACATCTGGGAAAGGTTCATTGACAGTTCATTTCCAAAGGGGTGTCACCAACGGACGCCGCTCAAATGCCTCTGGGTGCATTGGATAGTCCTTCAACGGGGGTGACGCTGCGCTTCGGTAGCCGTCATGTTGAATGTAAACAAAAAGCTGCTCGCCGTCGCTGCGCTATCGCCGTCGCGTAAAGCCCGCCTCAGCGGTTGTGATTGGTGCCTCGATTTTGGGGACATTGGAAATGGGTTTGAATGGGCTCTTCGCCAGACTGACTTGCAGAGCAAATCTCAAATTTGCCGGAAGTTAGTCAGGGTTTACCCAGGCTATCGCCCTGCAGTCCCATGTCGAAGTGTCCTTGGCCAAGACACTGAACCCCGAGTTGCCCCCAATGCTGTGCATTGGAGTGTAAATGTGTGTGAATGTTTATCTGGTGAGCAGGTGGCACCTTGTACGGCAGCCTCGGCCACAGTGTATGAACGTGTGTGAATGGTGAACGGTTCTTGTACTATGTAAAAGCTCTTTGAGTAGTCGTTAAGACTAGAAAAGTGCTATATAAATACAGCCATTTGCATAAGAAGGCGCGAGAATTCATTAACTGGAGTCAGATTAGACACCACTTAATCATTGTATCCACATTCCTGATGATTATTTATCACAAATCTCATTGTGTAAATATTTTGTGAAAGCACCACTTGTCAATCCTACAATAATGTTGCAATATCGATATTGACGTATTTGGTCAAAAATATTGTGATGTTTGATTTTCTCCAAATCGCCCAGCCCTACGTTAAAATAGAATAGCATAGGCCTACCCTATTCAGCTACGGACAGTTCACGCAGAAGGCAGGTTTATTCCTAAAAACATTATTTGTTGACAGGCACAGACACGCTGTACTTTCTCCGTCCCTCCAGCTCCTAACTAATTATGGATGTATGCGCACTCCTGTATGACCACGTAGCAGGCTGATATCGAAACAAAAATATTTACACATTAAGGAAACGCTTATTTTAAATGACTTCAACCTGATCATAGTTTAAGTATTGTTGAAGTGTTTCTAAAGTATTATGTTTTTAAATTAATTTATTTCATTTCTTCAAAATATATCAGAGATTCCATCCGCGTACCACTAGAGGGAGTTTGCGTACATTTATTATTTTATATATTAGTTATGTTTTTTTATAACTTTTTTTTTAAAACTTTTTTTAGTTAAATTAGTTCAAATTAGTTTGCACTGGCCAGTTTTGATTATTGTGGGGGTTGTAACCCCCTATCCCCCGTGAAAAGGTGCAGTAAGTGATTCTGCACAAAAATTGTTGATATTTGAACTCAACTGCCAAACAAATACAACCAGATAACTACTGGCCGGCTTCACATTCACATCCCCCCTCCCATCAACTGTCGCCGCCTGTTGCTGATTGGCTGGAACAGTGTTTTGTGACTCGTGCACTCCTTTCTGTTTGTTTTCCATTTACACAGCCAGAGCTGTGTATTAACACCGGATTTTTTTTCCAGCGCACACACAAAATAGAGAGCTAGGTGACTGTATTCACCGAATTTGACAAAAACGTGTATTGGATTAACATCACTTACTATACCTTTAGTTACGTCTATGGTTCCAGGTCCAACCCGGTGAGGAATCGTACCTGAGGCAGAGATGTTATCGTCGTCCTCAGTCGGGGAGGTCCCGTACACCCTCGGATCTACGAACGGTGTGAAGGAAGACTTGGAGCCTCCGCTGCTGCCCATCCCGTACTGCAGATCACAGAAACACAGTCAGTCACACGTTTATCTGACTGTTTGTTAGTTTTGGGGCAAACTGAATGAAGCAGGTAACTGTTGAAATAAAAGAAAACACAGTTAAGTGTTTAGTGAAGGCTTTTTAATCACGGTGAGCCACGGAAACATCTTCAAAAGGATCCAACAACTTTCTGTTTTTTTTCCCCCTTTCTTGTGTCATGATAATGAAAAACCTTTTTGGCTTCATACTGCGTTTCTTCCACTTTTACTTAATTGTCAGTGTTTCTTTTATTTTGTCAGCTACCTGCATCATGTGCTCAGGGTGGAGGACACTTTCTGGATCAGATGCTGGAAAACTGAGAGAGGGAGGGGGGGAGAAAACGAGCGGAGCGAGGGAGGGAAGGAATCCATCTGTGGGCAAAAACGCTGGAGCCAAAGATCTAAATACAGGGCAGGAAATTAAAAGTGCCACATGCTGTCATTTTTTATTTTCATGCTTAGAGTCTCATTTCCTTTAAAAACCCTCTTCCTGTTGCTCTGTGGTGCAAAGAGGTAAAAAAATAAGATGAACCCGAGTGAAGCAGCAGAATGACATGTCGACTGGGTTTAACCCTTGTGTGGTCTTCCCACCGACCATGTCTTCTCGGGTCAAAAACACTTTTTTGACGCTTTTTTCGATGACTTTGACCCTTTTTCTGACATTTTTGTCACGTTTTTGTCGTTTTGTTCAACGTTTGACACATTTTTTTCACTTCCACTACCACTAACGCGTCTGTGCTTAGAGTTTAGATTCTCTGCCCGAACCCGAGCCCGAACCGGACCCAACCCTCGGGCCGGGCCCTTGATCAAGCATTTGTGTTTTTTTAATCATTACTTTATTAGCCTTATTCGGTGGGGAGCAAGCTCTGCCTCTCCAGCTTCTCCTGTAGCTCTGGGTGGATGTCCTGACCTGACTTGAGTGGGAGGTAAACTGTGCTACATCGTGTCTCCCCCCCTCTGCAGCACTGTTCACGGCCAGTGCGTCAGCATGCAGACCGTGCCGAAGGACTGCAGTATTAATTAGGTGATTGAGACAAGAAAGTCTCCTACATGGTTCCAGGGCTTTGATTATGTTGCTGCCTTGATCTGTTCCCCTCACTATTCGGCTGAGGGAGCAGCTATAGGGTCGAGGTTTTTTTTTAACGTTTTTTTCGTTCGGATCCATTTGCGATCCATTCCAGTCTGAATAAACAAACAGCAGTTTACATGCTTCGTCCTTGGTGCATTATTCATTAAGATCATTCTAAACAGATTTCTGTAGTTCAAACAACTCAGAATTGTAGTTGAGAACGTCAGTTATAACGGCCCACGTATTAAAAAATTGTCAGGTTTAAATCGGGCTCGGGCTCATAATTACAGTGAATGTGTCGGGCCGGGCCGGGCTCGGATGCAACGTGCACGGGCTCGGGTAGGGTCGAGCTTGATTTTTTTGGGCCCAATGTAAGCTGTATCTGCGCTGCGTTCCGGGCATTCAAGTCAATGCTTGATAACCCACCAGCCACCAGCCATGGCGTGTCCCAGAAGCGTGCGCGAAGTGTGGAAAAACATAATAGGACAACACAGATCTTTTTCATAAGGACAACACACGGAGTTTAATTGCAGGAGTGGAAGGTAGATATTAGCTTAATAAACACAGGATTGTTCTGTGAAGTAGACTGTAGACTGTGAAGTAGTACTTGTAGAAAATAAAATCTGCGAGTCGGGCAGCAAGACGCTCTGCTTCTGAGAGGTGTGGTATGATGGTGCGTCACGGAGGACGGAACAAAACCGCGGCGCAGCCACAACGCAGCACAGACGTGCCCGGTGGAAAATCAGAGTTAGACCAAAATGACCGTTTAGTTGACTTACTGACTAAGAGGGGGCAGCCCTCTTAGTCAGTAAAAAATTAGTAAAGATGATATAGAGTAACCCTCAAAATAACTTGGATGCATGCATGGACATTGTATGGAACCCATGCAACGTTGTTCGCAGGTAAAATGAATGATAAAATGAATGACTACTTACAGTACATTGGTTTTTGGGTGTTTTATTCAATTTTATAGCATTTGAAAAACAATGTTTAAACGGTTTAAAAGTCTCCTGACTGAACTTTGACATTCTGCGATTCCCTCAACATGCTCTGATCTTAACTATTGGTCAAGATAATGCATCATTTCTGCTTTCTTTTTTTTTTTTAAACAAAAAAAGTAGGTATAATGTCATTTAAATTAGGCTTATTGACGATGAATTTTTTTAAAAAGCGTTGAAAAAGTGACAAAAACATTTTAAGAAGCACCAAAAGAATCAAAAAAGCGACAAACGCATCGGAAAAAGCACCAAAAAAAGTTCATTTTCAATTTTGACCCAGAAGGTCAATAAGTTTAGGCTCGACGGGAAGACAACACAAGGGTTAATATATGACTTATTAGCAGCTTTTATTCTTTCTGCACCACTTCAACCCAAACGCACTAAATAAACTAAGTTTTTACAAACTGGTGTTTGTTGGGTGTTTGGTGTTTTAAGCCCCCCAACGTCGTCTTCCAGGCAGCGTTGCCTGGAAGGCACTAGGATTAGGCAATGGTTAGGGTTAGGTTTGGGTTAAAACGAGGGGCACGGGCACAAGGGGATCACTGGTGTGAATAAAACACTTAAAAACCTCCTTAAAAAAACAAGTTTGGTTATAGAAAAGCTGTTTAAAATAGAGATGCACCAATTACAACTTTCTAGACCGATTCCGATTTTCTTTGAGTTAGGCCAGCCGATACCGATTTTAGCCGATTCCGATTTCATTTTTTCTAACCACTTTACAGCACACACAAATATTTATTTTCTGTCTTTTCTTTAATAGAATATTTTTTGAACAGATAATGGATCACTATATAATAGAACTATATAAATTACTCCTGGTGTGGGACATTCACACACATCTAAAGAGCAATGTTAGAACCATTTCCTTCTTTTCACATCCAATATCCAACTAAAGAAATGTGATTTAGGTTTTTGGTGTCGTCGCTCCACGCCCTACTTTCTCCTTGCAGGTGTTGCATATTGCAAACTTGTTATCTTCTGCACACACGCTGAAGAATTCCCAAACAGCTGACATGTTGCAGGTTAACTCACCAGGTTCCTACATGTGCGAGAATAGCGCGGACACGCGCTTCACACCGCGGAAAAGTTGAGAGAAAGGAAAAAGAGACTGTGCTGTGGCGTCCGTGCTGTGGCGTCCGTGCTGTGGCGTCCGTGCTGTGGCGTCCGTGTGTGCGTGCGTCCTTGAGAACTGTAACTGGTATAACTTATGTTGTCAGTTAATTGGAGCGTTGACCGGCATAAAATCAGCATATGTCAGACTGACCTGCCGGTCGCCGGTCATAGCCAAGCACGTGAAAACCGGCCAATTCCGGTCACCGGCCGGTCTATCGGTGCATCTCTAGTTTAAAAGAAAGACAGATTTTAAAAGCAGGTTGAAAGAATCACTGGACAAAGGTTAGGGTTAGGTGCCTTGAAGTCGACGTTGGGGGCTTAAAACACCATCGAGCTGTTTGCTGGGTGGCTGCCGGTAATTTCCCACCCTGATAAAGGAGCAGTTGGTTTGAGGGCAGGTGGGGTGTGACGGGGTGAACAGGGTGAAAAGGTGACAGGGTGCTGGTCTGTCAGGATCAGTGAGAGTGGGGGGGGATTTGGGGAGGGGCCGACAGTTGGGTGCTGCTCCACCTACTTGGGCCCCAGAGGCGTCGCCAGGGGAGACCAGGGGGGAGGGGCTTTGCTGCACCAAATCAGGGAGATTGGCGTTGCCGGCGAACAGATTAGTGTTGCCGGGGAAACCGTTGCTGGCGGCAGAGCTCCGCCTCCGTTGTTTCTGGAAAGAGAGAGAGAGGGGGCCGGCTACTGTGCAGCGAGGCTGTGACTGACAGGTCAGGGGATGGAGGGAGGAAACCGGCGGAGGGTTTGGGTGCGTTTGTTTTTAGAAGGACGGGTGGGCACTGAACCCAGCACGGTGCTGCTTCATACATGTTATCACACAACACACAGCACACACAGGCAGGCTGCTGTTGTCTTTTGGATTAAAGCTGAATAAAGTCAATGTTTTCTGTTCATTTCCAAAATGTATTCAGGGTTTTCACTTGTGCATATTTTTTCCTGTTTGGGTGGAAAAGCTTCTCAAACAAAGACAGATCCGAAATCTTCCACTTAGACCTCGGAAACAACCAGAATTTAACACATGAACACACACACTGTGATGGGTATTCCGTTCATTTATAAATCAATGTTAGAAAACTAATTGGCAAGAATTTTTTGAAGCAAAAATGTCACAACTTCTCTGTTTTCATCTTCTCAAATGTGAATATTTGCTGAGTTTCTTAACCTTTCACGACAATAAACTGGCATCATGATTCACAGACACACACACACACATACACACACACACACACATAGACAGACACACACACAGACATACACACACACACACACACACACACACACACACACACACACAGAGACAGAGAGACAGACACACACAGACACACACACACAGACACATAGACAGACACACACACATAGACACAGAAACACACACACACACACACACAAACAGACAGACAGACAGACAGACAGACAGACAGACACACACACACACACACAGACAGACAGACAGACACACACACACACACACACACACACACACACAGACACACACAAACAGACAGACAGACAGACAGACAGACAGACACACACACACACACACACACACACACACACACACACAGACAGACATACACACACAGACAGACAGACACACAGACAGACAGACACACACAGACAGACAGACAGACAGACACAGACAGACAGACACACACACACACAGAAATCTACTCACAAAATAAATCAATCGTCATTCATCAAACTTTATGTATATGTTAATTGAGAACAAACAACTAAGTTCTGTAAAATATTTTGACTGAATTTTGAGCTACGTTATGTCAACAGATAGCCTGCAGAAAATAAATTTGGCATTATGTTACATTACGTCAAAGGTTATCCACAGAAGATTTCTGTAACACTTTTTCATTAAACACAACACAATTCCATGGCTTTTCCAGGCCTGGAACTGTTTTTGTAATTCTTCCAAAATCTTCCAAAACTGACTTTTCCATGGCCGTTGGAACCATGTGAAACAGTATTTGATTGATGTTACACCAAATTTCAGAAGCTCAGAGATATGGCAAGGAATTTGTTGCCTTTTTGAAAGGCCAAAATGGCACCATGGTCTCATTCCTAGGACCGGGAAAAATGTGTGTGAAAAGAGATCTATGTGTGGGCATTTTGTGTGTAGAGTTACAAATTCCTTACATGTTGCCTTCGTGTTTAAATGTGATAAAATAGGAGGCTTATTTTGCACCAATCGATAACGTAATGTATGATAGAAAATACCGGTTAGATTTTATCAAGATAAAAGTGAAAATGTATCGAGACATAATGTCAATTTTAGATTGAATAGGTGAAGCTGCGTGGCTGATTTTTAGTTTATTTTTTAAAAATCATCTGGGGAATATGTGTGCAAACCCACACACACACACAGAGACACACACACACACACACACACACACACACACAGAGACACACACACACAGAGACACACACAGACACACACACACACACACACACACACAGCCTCCCCGCCCAGCATGTGTTATTACACTCAAAGACCAGAACAAAACCAGGAAACAGCGAGGCATGCAGAGCCGCTGAATGAGCTCATGAGCGCCGAGCGTTAGATTGTGTAGAGTCAGCGAGGCTACGGGTCAAAGGTCAGGACTGAGAGGCGGCTCACCTCACGCATCATCAGGGTGCTGTCCTGGGAGCTGTTTCCAAACGAGTCGTCGTGGCCGTCGTCGTGACCTCCCATCATGCCGAAGGACTCGTTGGTACTTTGACTCGCTGCCGGCCTGAAAGAGTCAACGTTGTTACTCAATACTCTTCTTAATATGCTTCTCTGCTGACAGACTTACACAACTCTCTTTGGCCATGTGAGACTGTGGGAAAAACGTTCTTTTGGGCCGGACACAGAATATGTAATTCCATTGTTTGGCCACTAGGGGTGTAACGGTACATGTATTCGTATTGAACCGAAACGGTACGGGCGTCTCGGTTCGGTACATGAATTTACACCGAGAATACACGGTATAAAAATAAATAAAACTTGCGTGCAAATTAATTAATGTAATGTGGAACTACTGTTAGACACGCGGTTCTTCAGGACACCTAATCTGTAGCCCCACCCTTAGCTCTGAAGCTCCCGAGCTCCGCCTACATGTCGAGTCAGTCGGTCCAGTGAGTCCAGACGAAGCAAACTAGTCCCTTCCATATACAACCAAACACGGACGTAGCTGTATCCCTCATACTAGCTGATTGTCTTATTTTGTTTACAAGTTCCAGATGGAGTCTGGAGATGATGCAGGGTACTTATTGTTTACTGTTTACATCTTAATTTATACACTTCAAGCTGTTACAGCTAGCTCAGTGGACTGCCTGAGACATGCACAATAACAAAAATTGCCTTCTGCATTTTTGTTTTGCTTTTGCCTCCATTGTACCGAACCGAACCGTGATGTCTGAACCGAGGTATGAAGCGAACCGTGACTTCTGTGTACCGTTCCACCCCTATTGGCCACTATGTCAAACAGGACATTAGAGGACGTCATCTTGGGCTTTGGGAAACACTGATCAACAGACATTTTATAGACCAAAACAACTAATCCATTAATCGAAAAAATGATTGACAGAATAATCGACAATATAGCTAGAGCTGAAGATCTTTTGCCCGGTCTAAATTTCTATCATCATGCGTTTCGATTAGCGTGAAAATGGATGCTGAGGAGGTGAAACGGAGGCTGGCCTCTGGAGGACTTATTTTATTTCTTTGTTCCAACTTCCAAGTGGCCTATAGCCTCCGTTAGTCATGAATAAATTATGTTAAAAAATGTATAAATTACTCATTCTTGACAAAAGGCAAAAGAGGTCGGGCCTTGTAGGGCCGAACTTTTAAGGCCCCATTACAGCGCCATTCTGGAGGCCTCGATGGTAAGGTGGAGGGCAGTTTAACATTTACACATACTACCAACATTATTATGATGCAAAGTGGCTTGAATATCCACATAGTATCCCTTTAATAAAAATAGAAGTATACTCACATAATGCGCGGTATATCGCTGACAGCCACTGTCCCGTCGTTAGCCCCGCCCTCTCCCTCCTCGTCATCGCTGCTGTGAGAGTCCTCACTGGACGAGGAGTAGTCCGTCACTTTGACGGGCGGGCGGCTGGTTTCCTCCCCCTGACGCAGCTCCCGCAGCTCTTTGGCCAGAGCCGTCAGGTCCTGGAGGACGGGGAAAAAACATCCACGACAGCAAGTCAGCAAAGATAAAACTCAAAGTGAACCGATTTCGGTAACACTTTACTTGAAGGTATCTATGTAACTATAACTATGACATGACACTGTCATGAACGTGTCATAAGCGTTTATGACTTCTGTCATTAAGTGTCATTCGGTTTTTGTCATGACAAGTTGACATTGTTTGGGTTGTCTTGATTATGACAACTTGACATTAATCAAAGTGACATTACCAGAAGTTGTCTTGGTCATGACAAGTTGACATTACATTTGTTTGGGATGTCTTTGTAATGACAAGTTGACATAATGTCATCCTGTTTAATGTCAAGTTGTCTTAATAAGGACACTCCAAAGAAATTTAATGTCAAGTTGTCATGACAAATACATCTTCTGGTAATGTCATCTTGGTTAATGTCAAATTGTCTTAATAAGGACACGCCAAACAAATGTAATGTCAACTTGTCATGACCAAGACAACTTCTGGTAATGTCACTTTGATTAATGTCAAGTTGTCATGACCAAGACAACCCAAACAATGTCAACTTGTCATGACAAAAACCGAATGACACTTAATGACAGAAGTCATAAACATTTATAACTTGTTTATAACGTTTACGACAGGTTCATGACAGTGTCATGTCATAGTTATGACAGTGTCATGTCACGATTATGTCGATACCTTCAAGTAAAGTGTTACCCAGATTTCACCCCGAGTCGGTTGGAAAGAGGGATCTCTACAGATTGCAGATGACAGGTTTTTAAATGTAAGTCATGTTTAGATTCATGCACTAAATACAAGGGAGACAACTTTTACTTCACAGGTGTCATTACAGCTTTTTTCTTTTGAAATAAATGGGCAGGTTTTGTATCATTCTTTGTGTTCAGACCCCGCACGACCGCTCCACTCCCTGGGTACCAATCTTTTAGACATTCCTAGAGTCAAAAGACATCGGCAGGCCACCGTGCCTTTTCTTATCGAGCACTGCACCTCTGGAATAACCTTCCGCTGTATGTCAGAGAAGCCAGCTCTATCACCACTTTTAAATCAAAACTCAAAACATTTCTTTTTTCCAAACATTATGGACCATCGTTATGACTTCCTCTATCTTTTGTTTTTACCCTTTTCATTTCATTTTTATGTACCTACAGTATCTCACAAAAGTGAGTACACCCCTCGCATTTTAGTAAATATTTCATTATATCTTCTAATGGGACAACACTGAAGAAATTACACTTTGCTACAATGTAAAGTATGAAGTGTCCAGCTTGTATAACAGAGTAAATGTGCTGTCCTCTCAAAATAACTCAACACACAGCCATTAATGTCTAAACCGCTGGCAACAAAAGTCAGTACACCCCTATGTTAAATTCCCATAGAGGCAGGCAGACTTTTATTTTGAAAGGCCAGTTATTTCATGGATCCAGGATACTATGCATCCTGATAAAGTTCCCTTGGCCTTTGGAATTAAAATAGCCCCACATCATCACATCCCCTTCACCATACCCCCACATCATCACATACCCTTCACCATACCCCCACATCATCACATACCCTTCACCATACCCCCACATCATCACATACCCTTCACCATACCCCCACATCATCACATACCCTTCACCATACCCCCACATCATCACATCCCCTTCACCATACCTAGAGATTGGCATGGTTTTATGTCGGTTAGCCTAATAGCTGGTCTGATTTGTATTGAGAGATGATTTTATGGAAAGTACCCCATGCCAAGTACTAACCCTAACCCAAATATCTTTGACTGTATTATTGCATGTCGCAGTTTTTTTTTTTTTTTTTAACTGCTTTTTTTAACTGTTTTTACAACATTTTGTTGCTTTTTTTGTCGCTCGTTTTGACTTTTTCGAACTTGGGTCGACATAGAGCCCACAAAAGTCAGCAAAAAGTTCCTTAGCCCATCATAGAGTTGAGCAAATCAAGCAGAACAATGATTAGATTTTTTTTACAGCAACCTGTTTCACAGTCTACATATGAAAGCTCTCTGCTTCTGGGGGAATCTCAAAGTTGGTAAATCTGCCATATTCTGCTCTGAGTGTTGCGTAATTGGAGTTTAAAAAACAGTTTCCCGTCTTTTTGGTTTGGCGCACAACTAGGCGGGGCCAAACTTTATCGTGAACCTAAATTAATAGGCGGGCCGCATCAAAATCTGCGAGGGGTCGGGTTTGGCACCTCGAGTTTGACACGTGTGACATTTTTGTATGTCTAATTTAAATATATAACTTGTATGTGTCAAAATGCAAAATCTGAGTAAAAGAAATGAATAGAAATGTAAGAGACCAGAAATACATTTTCGGTGCAGTTACAGTGTAGCAATAAGCTGCCTCTAATGTTTTATTATTATTACCACAGGTGCCCCTAATTTAATAACGGAGAGAAACGTTTGGTTGAAAAAATAATGAATCACATGAATCAAAAAAGTTTCCACAAAGTTTTTTTTCATTTTAGGTTCAAAACAGTTGAAGCTAGGGTCCATGAGGTCATCATGAAGTGTTTCCATCTGTGTGAAGCTGAATGCGACTTCAAGCACACACATCACACATGTATTTTGGCTCCAATCTGTGAAGTGATTTATTAACTCACAGCAGAACTCATAAAATGTATTTATAACCAGCTGGAAGCCGGCGTAGATGTTAAAAAGCAGCGGAAGGAATGTGCTCCCTTCTCCCGGTTCCTTTGTTTTACCCTGAAATCATTTCAGTGTCAGAGTTAGGGCCCTATTTTAACGATCTAAACTCACGGCGAGAAGCGCCTGGTGCAGGTGCGTTTAGGACGTGTCCAAATCCACTTTTGCTAGTTTGACGGCAGAAAAAAGGGTCCGTGCGCCGGGTGCATGGTTCTAAAGGGTTGTACTTAGTGTCTTCATTAATCAGAGGTGTGTTTTGGGTATAAAATGCAATCAACCAATCAGAGATCATCTCCCATTCCCTTTAAAAGCCAGGCGCGTTTGGACCTTGGAGCATTGCTATTATGATGGAGGATTTGCACCGTAATATTTTTATTTGTAATCTTCTGCATGTGTGTGTGCTGCTGTGCGTCCCTGTGTGTGTAACTAGCATAGTGTGCGCGCTGTGCACGAGCCTAGGAGCATTTTACTAATGCTCTGTTAAAATAACAATGAAATGCTTTTGCTTTTTGCTTGCTTCAAAATTATTGACTTTAGACCAGGTTTTTGTTGGTCAATGGTGCGATCACTTCCCGCTGCCTCAAGACAGCAATACGCCCAGAATGCACCTGAACACACCTCCCTATAAGACCAGCACGCCCAGAATGCACCTGAACACACCTCCCTGTAAGACCAGCACGCCCAGAATGCACCTGAACACACCTCCCTGTAAGACCAGCACGCCCAGAATGCACCTGAACACACCTCCCTGTAAGACCAGCACGCCCAGAATGCACCTGAACACACCTCCCTGTAAGACCAGCACGCCCATGAGCGCACAGACGGGCGCAGGTGCATTTGCTATTTAAACGATGCGGGCGCTGGACGGGAAACTGGTCTTAAACTAGCAAAAACACTTGTTTTTTCGTCCACCAGCCAAATGGCTAGTGAATGTTCAAATTTTACCAGCCAATCAATAGTTTACCATTGTTTCTTTGGCTGGAGAGTGAAGCAAATCTACCAGCCATTTGCATATTTAACCAGGATTTGGCTGGTAGATGGTGCTCATTTTGGACCCTGGTCAGAGTTTATGCAGCTTTAAAAAAAAAAAAAAAAAAAAAGAAACCAAGCAGAAGGGAGAGATAAAAGAGGGTTTTACTTAGGGCTGGGTACCGATACCAATAATGATAATAATTTATACTTTTTATTGATCCCCAGTGGGGAAATTACAATTTACACTCTGTTTGTTGGAACACACAGGCCTGAAATACACACACACACACACGCTCAGGTCCTATTCATGCACAAATGAGTGATGTGAGGGTGAGTGGGCTGCGAGTGCGCCTTGAGCAACTGCTCAAGAGCACCTAGGCAGTGCCCAGGATGTGAACTGGCATCTCTCCAGCTACCAGTGCACACTCCGTACTTTGGTCCGTATGGGGACCAATAGTGTGTTCTCGATACCGGTTCCTAAACGATTTTATTTTTTTTTTTTTTACTTTTTTTTTCCAATATCTATTTTAACAAAGAGAAATTACAACATTACACATCACGGCCCAATTTTTTTAATGTATTTTACTGCTCCTACTACGTGAGCATCTGCGTAACGTTGAGTTTTTCCTGCGTGTCTCACTGACGCTGATGAGAGTTATGCTGCGTTCCAGGCAACCTGTAACCAGTGTTTTCACAACCTTCGACCTGTGAAAGTGCCCTGGAACAGCAGTCAAACTTGTAACTTATTACTCGTGAACTCGTACCAGATCGTTGTACTCCCAGTTACAGTTTTTGACGTCTCACACACACATAAACAGCAATGGCGACCCCTGTTGATGCTGTACAGACGACGGTGATTAACGGTGAGAAATAGAAATAAATAGACATAAATAGGCAACGTAAAGTACACATTGTAATCAAAACAATACACATATGATTGTGTACTACTACAGGTTATGTTAATTAAATGAAGCCCAAAATATGTCGCCGACTAGAAATCGCTAGTATCAGCTAGCGCTAGCTAACGTCAACGTTAGGTAGCGCTAGCTAACGCTAGCTAGAGGGGTTTGTCGTGACTTTACCTGGAACGCTACCAAGTCGTGACTTGAAGTCGTAACTTACGGCTAAAAATTGTGTCTGGAACGCAGCATTACTCCTTAGGTATTGAAATTTGGTATCGAATGACAAGGCATTTTTCAATACTCGATACTTGTCAAACTCAACTTCCCAGAGGGCCACACTAGAAAATGAGAATCACATCAAGGGCCAGACACAGTTTATTGCTTTTATGACATGGGAAAAGTCAAATATCTTTGACTGTATTATTGCATGTTTCATATAGTCTTCTCACTTACAGTTTGGTCGACAAAAATTACGAAGAAAATGCCAAAAACTTTGGAAAAAGCATCAAAAAACGTGAAAAGTGACAAAAGTATTTGGGCCAAAATGTATTGTGAACCTAAATGTATATAGTGGCCGGATCAAAATTAGCAAGGGGCCGGATTTGGCCCACGGGCTTTCAGTTTGACACGTGTGCTTTAGAGGCTATTCAATCTGTGCCTAAAAAGTATTGAATTCGGTACCGAGCCCTAGTTTGACTATAGTTTACTAGTCTACTAGTTTGTGGCACAGGCTGTTAGTGAGATTACATTTCAGGCACATTACTGATTGTCAACAGTGGAGAGGGCAGCGAGCAGCAGGACAGTGAGGGGAGAAGAGAGTCAGAGTACAGACGCCATCAGTGCAGGAAGGTTAAAGGTTAAAGTTCAGGGGACTTTAAATTCAGGCTCTGTGACATCTACAGCAAAAAGGGGTTGTGCATGTGAGAGGTTCAGTGACAGGAAGTGTGTTTGTGGGGAGGGAGGGTCAATGTGTGAGGGGTTATCTTACCAACTCCTCCTGATGAGAGAGAGGGAAAAGATAAAATGGGAGAAAGGAAAGAGAGAGAGAGTGAGTGACTGGAAGTGAAACATGAGAGCAGAGATGTCTGAAGTGATAACAGGAAGTAAAGTGGATATGAGAGGAAGACATGAATCCTACAGAAGTAGCAGCGTCTTTCCTGATACAACAGAGACCATCATCTAACATCTAATCAGAGAGAAGAGGGGATGAATGGGTGAAAGTGGGTTTTTACTAAGCAGCAACTTCCGGGTCTGCAAACCTGCATTCTCCCTAATTTCCAGCAGGGGGCGACCCACTGGCTCCAAAAAGAAGTCTGTTTCTGTAGAAGTCTATGAGAAAATGAGCCTACTTCTCACTTGATTTATTACCTCAGTAAACATTTTCATAACGGGTTTATGGTCTCAATCGCTAGTTTCAAGTCTTCTTCAACACAGCATGATGTTCATTTTGTAAATTATGGTCCCATTTATTTTAAAACAGACGATAAAGCAGGGGATGCTTTAGGCCCTGTCGATCAGGACAGAGGCTAAGCAATGCTAATCATGCTAACACTGTGGACAACCAAATAGACTTGAACTTGTTTTTGGGTGTTGTCCGTGTTTTCATCATTAAACTTTGACCCTCTCACTGTGTATTTTCATTCAGCAAAGTTAATCGAAAACATTTTGGTCTCCTAAAATTGTTCAGCGTTCGGTTGCGCCTTGCCAACCAAGCTAGCTAGCTAACTAGCGCTAGGGGCTTTCCCACTCGAATGTAAGACTACTGCAGTAGGAACACAGTGAATGGACAGGTGAGTGAAAAGGGGAGGAGAGAGAGATTTCACTGAGCAGTGGGGGAGACGGGGTGAGACCGATAGAGGAACAGAGAGAGGGGTGAAGGAGGAGAAATGTCACTAACCTCGTCTACAGCTTTCTTATAGCTCTGAAGGACGATGTGAGGAAGAGAGTGAACATGAACAGCAGCGTGGTTAGTTCAGAGTGAAGAGTCAGAGTGAGTGTGTGTGTGTGTGTGTGTGTGTGTGTGTGTGTGTGTGTGTGTGTGTCTGTGTGTGTGTGTGCATGTGTGTGTGTTTACTCACTGCAGGCCTGCTGGGTCGTGTCACCTCTCTGCCGTCATCTTTGGTCTCGTGGGAAGACAGTGTCGAGCCTTCAGTCTTAGCAGCTGAATTACCTGAACACACACACACATACACACACACACACACACACACACACACACACACACACACACAGTGAGGACTGAGGATATTTTTCAAACATTAAGAAGTTTTGGAAAGTGTGGACTTTTTTTACAAAATAAATAGACTGCAATTATATAGTGCTTTTACACAGTAAAGGCTCCATTCACCATTCACACACATTCATACTTCCGAGGCAGCCATACAAGATGTCACCTGCTAATCAGATAAACATTCACACACCCTAACACACCGATGGCGCAGCATCTGGCGCAGCACCACCGACCTTCCTTTTGGTAGACGGCCGCTCTACCACCTGAGCTACAGCTGGAAACTGAGTGCGTTATTTGTATATTGAGGATGCAAATGACCTCAATATTCAAATAATGCACTCAGTTTCCAGCTGTGACAGTGAGGAAATTATTTGGAAACTAAGGACATTTTTTGGAAACTTTCTAACGACATCGAGCTTGTTGCTATGGAGGTTGTGTTGCTTTATTGTAAGTCCCTTCTTATTCCCTAAATAAATGCAAAGTAATGGCGAGGAACTAGGACAGCATTATATGAAGGAGGACCCTCACAAGTATAGAAGTAGAAAACGTGTGTGTGTGTGTGTGTGTGTGTGTGTGTGTGTGTGTGTGTGCGCGCGTGCGTGCGTGTGTGTCCGTATGTACCTCGTTCATTGGAGCCTCCCTGGGAGCTGGGGGTACTGGAGCTTGAGGAGCTGCCGCTGTTCGTCCTCTTCAGGGGCGTCTCCATGGAGACGTCGGTCCTCCGCAGGTCAGGGTTGCTACGGCAACACAAACACAGCGCTGTCTCATTCATGCGGGAAACTGTTGAAATCATCACACCTGCGTTTCCACAGATCTGTGTGTGCGTGCGTGTGTTTATCTGGATTGTAAGCACTGTGCTTAAGTACAATTTTAAGGTTCTTGTACTTTAGGATTTCCATTTTCTGCTATCTAATATCTTTAGTTACTTTGCCGATTCAGGTTAAGAATACAAAATATAGTCATAAAATAAATGATGATGTATTATTATCAGCAAAGATTATTATATAGTATATAAGGTCATTCAAATGAGCTGTGATCAACACATTAATAGAGCTGCAAAGATTAATCAATTAGTTGTCAACTATTAAAATAATCGCCAACTATTTTGATAATTGATTAATCTGTTTGAGTCATTTTTTATGAAAAAAAAGTAAAAAAAACTTCTCTGATGTCAGCTTGTTAAATGTGAATATGTTCAGTCCCTCCAGAAAAACGTGATTATGCGATCGCATAATTCAATGACCATAATCAGCCAAAGTCTGCATATTTATGCGGGGGCCGTATTTTTTCAAATACGCCGCACTTTCGCCGCATAAATTGCCGATTTCCGCGCAAAATATGCGATGATTTCATAATCCCCGCATTTTCGTTGCAAAAAAGTCACATGAAAAATGTTGCGTTTACTTCACACAAGAGCAGCCGTTTTCCCCTGTTGCCATGAGAACGTTATGAAGTGACGTAATTACGCGACGTGAACATCATCGAAAAGTTGCAAACCCCGTGATGAAGCCATGATGAAACCGCAGTTTTTTTAAGTTCCCGCAATTTTTGCAAGTTCCCACAATTTCATTGCATAAAATTGCATAAATATTCCGCACATTCCATCGCATTTTTTAAGAAAACGTGCCGCATAATCAAGGATTTTTGCCCGCAACAATCACAAAAAAACTCCGCATTTTTCTGGAAGGACTGTATGTTCTAGTTTCTTCTCTCTGTGACTGTAAACTGAATATCTTTGAGTTGTGGACAAAACAAGATATTTAAGGACGTCATCTTGGGCTTTTTGGGAAACACTGGGCCACAATTTTCACCATTTTCTGACATTTTAGAGACTCAGCTAATCCATTCATCCAGAAAATAATCCACTGATTAATTAACAATGAACACAATCGTGAGTTGCAGCCTTACACATTAATGCATCAACAATTGTAATCCAGAAATATACTTTATATGATTCTGAAATGCTCATTCTGTATAATGAGCATTTAACCCTCATGTTGTCTTCCCGTAGACCTTTTAGCAACTTTTAGTTTTTCTGGGTCAAAATTTAAAGTTAAAACCTCCAGACACTTTTGTCACTTTTCCCGAAGTTCTTTGTTGATTCTTTTGGACACTTTTGTTGTTGTTTTGACCAAGTTTTTGAAGCTTTCTCCGACATTTTTTGTCACTTTGACGTTTTCTCACTTTTCCCGAAGTTCTTTGTCACTTTTTCCAACGTCTTTGTCGTTTTTTTCTGTTTTTTTTAATGTTTTTTTTTTTTACTTCAATTAAATAAAACACCCAAATTCAATGAAAATAGTGAACTGATCAATTATTTTACTTTTGAAGAACATTGTATGGAACCATCCACATTATTTCTTTTGACAATTTGGTTGAAGGAAACCCAAATTTCTGATATAAAAACTTTTTGAAAATGGGTCAATTTGGCCCCGAGGACAACAGGAGGGTTAAGTACTTTACGTATACTTTGATGCCGTGTATGTACCTGGCCCGTATGAGGTGAGCTCCAGCCCGAGGCCCCAGGCCTGGTCCATTTCCAGGAGAATGCTTCCTGACCAAAGCGGGAGAGATGGATGTTGTCCTCTGAGGAACCTGGGGAACACACAGCAGAGCCGTCTGCGTCAGAACCTCCCACCTGTTTTCATATCAGACTCTCTCCAACACAGACTGGGTCAGAGGAGACAACATCTGGCCTGTTCAGTAAGATTTAGTACAGAATTGAATCATTATCCAGTATTTCCTCTATGTTGATTTTGTCGTGGCGGCCCGCCATGGCAAAATTTCTGCCGCCACGGTATCAGAAATAGAGCAGACGCACAACGTAGCCGCGGTCGCCTTTTAAATGATCCTGCCGACATAATGCACCCCTCTCCCCGTTGGCTGCTGCTCACACTGCAATTTAACAACTAGTAGAACTATTCAGAGGTTACTGGGCCCGTCCAGTTTAACTCCACATACTGTTGTGTTGATGGAGTTTATTGTCAAAACGTTCGCTTTCTTCCGAGTCGACTATTAAACCAACAGCTCCACCAAAAACGTCACCGCGGTGGGTCCGTTCTAATTGGACAACGTTCAACTCAGCTCATTGTCCTGATACCAAACATCTGGAAACATTAAAACGGTAAGCGAGTCAGTGGAATATTTCATTCTATACTTTGGGTTTTAGTTTCCCTATGAAGAAATTCTTGTTTCATTTTGTAGACCTCTTGTAGATGTTAAGTGCCCTATAATTCCTCAAAAAATACAGTTCAATCACAACTGAAAATATGCCTCATTGTCAGTGTTGGGAACGTTACTTTAAAAAAGTAATTAGTTATAGTTACTCACTACTTGTTCCAAAAAGTAACTGAGTTAGTAACTGAATTACTCTATAATAAAAGTAACTCGTTACCAGGGAAAGTAACTATTTGCGTTACTGTTAAAAAAAAAAGTTGCTATAGCAGTTTTTTTGTTGTGAGGCAGAAAGATCTAGCTTCTGCTGCTTGGAGGACTTTGCTCCGAGTCCTTCTTTGCTAGTAGATGGCGAGCTATCCTCTGTGGTGGAGGTATCGCTGGTTTTGGCCACTAGCTTTGTAGATGCGTGTGTCGTTGTGAGATGCTTCCAATGGATGTCGACAAAGTCTTCGCTCCTGGACATAATGTACACATTACATGCACGTTCTTGCCTTTGACCACAATGAATTTGAAGTAGTGCTTATATCTCCACCTTGAAAATGCCAACTTTTCATCGGATTGCTCCTGACTCGCCATCTCTGCTGCTTCATCGAATCTCTGTTTAGCTGTTGTGTGTGTGTGTGTGCTGGCATGTGTGTAAAATCACTGGCTCTGATTGGCTACCATGAAACATGACTCTGCCTTAGCCAATCATAATCGCTTACCTCGTTATTAACCCACCTCCTCACTAGCTGTGAGCCAGGGGTGCGTTCCGATTACACAGTTTATTCAATCAATGCATAGTTAACGCACCGCATTTAACGTCCAGTAACGTTAACGGCGTTGTAACGACGGGAAAAGTAATTAGTTAGATCACCCCGTTACTGAAAAAATAACGTCGTTATCTGACGCCGTTCTTTTAAACGGCGTTATTCCAAACACTGCTCATTGTGTGTGAATAGAGGTGAATAAATCTATTTGTTTGTGTTGCAGCGAAGTGTCAGTTCTGGAGGTTGTTGGTCGGACAGACCTGCCCCCACTGCTAAAAAGTCACGTACAAGTGAGTACAAAAAAGTCACGGTACTTTGATAATACCCGTAACATGTTGTTTAAATTGAGAGCAATATCAGAGCGTGCTGAAATCATCTGTGTGTCTAAAAACACCCTCAGACCCTAGAGGGTTAAATGCATCAAATCAAAGTGAAAACTCCTCTTTGGGGGTTTGCAGACCACTTTCCTGTGTAGCATTTTGTTACAGTCAAATTTCAAATACAGGCTACAAGTAAACCCCTGAGAGAAGGTGTGTGTTTTTGTACATCAGTTTTAATCAGAGGTTTATGCACGTTTGGTTTGTCCATTATTAAAATTTCTTCTACTTTATAGCAATTGGTGGCCTTTGAGGAGACCCAAACAGAACGGTTTACAGCAGTGATCCAGAATAAAAATCTGCGGAATCTAGACTGTTTTGGACTGTTTTTCTGCACTGGTTTAAGATTTAGTTTTTTTGTTTAGTTTTTTTTTTTTTCAAGATGATTTTATTTTGGCATTTTAGACCTTTATTTGATATGACAGCTAAGGCATGAAGGGGAGAGAGAGAGGGGGAATGACATACACCCGTGGCCGCTGTGACGAGGACTGAGCCTCTGTACATAGAGGCGCACGCTCTACCACGTGAGCTACCTAGGCGCTCCTGACTTTTTTTCTGTGTAATTCTGTGTCCGCACATTCCGTTTGGCTTTTCTTTGAGATTAAAAACCATTAAGATCAGATGTCAGCACGTCATCTGTTCTCAAAATAAAACAAACAACATATCAGGAGAGACTCCCAACAGACACAGAAACTAAAACTGAACACAGACAAGAAAATTTGAATTTAGAGAAAGAAAAGCCACAAGATCAAACACACACACACACACACAGTGGTCAAAAACACACAGGTCGTTTCATGCAGAGACCTTCGGGGGCATGTCGTCATCCTGCCGCAGCCAGGAGCTGCGGTCCAACTTGTCGAGGGGGGGCGCCAGGCGGGAGAGGGGCAGGGGAGGAGGGGTGTCGGAGGTGGGGTCGGAGTTCTGCCGGGGCATGGGAGGCCGGGAGGGGGAGGGCGATGCCGAGGAGGAGGACACGCCGTGGGGGTCGTACAGAGACTGGGAGCCTGACAGGCCGTGACTCTTCACCTGCACCAGGTGGGCCATCTGCACACACACACACACACACACACACACACACACACACACACACACACGCGCACACACACACACACACACACACACACACACACACAAGCAGGAAACAGGCAGGGTTGAGGAGGAAGAGCAGGATCAGGATGCGTTCACACAATGTGATCAAGATGAGGGAGGAGGAAGAATGATGCAGGAGGAGTGATGAAGAGACGGGAGAGAAGGAGAGGAAGGTAAGAAACACGTGACTCAGGGTGCGTTCACACCAGCCAAACAATGTTTGCTTCAGCAACAACCACATTTCCTCTAACAACCCTGAAAATACAAGCTTCTGACCTCCAGCTAGAATGGAAACGCGAGTCTGTAGACGAATGTTAACGTCTAGAAGCCAACTGTCCTTTCTCCTTGTAAGGTTGAGCCAAACAAACAATGACTACGTAGTTCCGCTCAGAGTTAAGTAGGCGGTCCTTAATGTGGTCCAGTACACAATGTGGCCATATGCGGCCTGAACTGTCTCCTAACTGTGGTCTGAGTGATCGGATCTCAATGAGTCCTGGGTGCATTGTTATCGGATCACTCACATGGGATTTTAATAGCATATGTCAAAACGGGGCCTTCATGTCCTTGGAAATGATATAAATACTAGAGAAACAGTCAAAACTATAGGCTCCACACTTCCTTTCAGAGATCCCTTTTCCTGCAGAGCACCACATCCTCATATTGGAGGATTCGATCTGAAAACCTGCCTTTTCTACTTTCACACAGACCAAAGAAACCAAACTTAATGTGTGAAGGCACCCTGAGGGATGTCAGTTTGTGTCTCATGCTAACACACGCACACTCCCACTCCCACGTAAAGACGTAGTAGGACACACACCTGGGGTTCGACGGGGCGGTGCATCGGTGGGGTCCGGGCCTGCTGGATGCCTCCGCTGCTGAAGGACTCGGAGCGGGGTGGCAGCGACGGGTCCGAGATCCGGTTTGAGACTTTGTGCTGCAATGCAGGAGAAGTCTGTCTGTTCATCTTATAATGCTCCTCCACCTGACACACACACACACACACACACAACACAGTCACTCACAGCATGCTCTGCGGTGTGTGTAAATGGTTTCATAACATTTAGTACAAACTGCTGTGCTTCATGAATGAGTTGTGATTTCTGTGATTAGGCATGAGTTTATCCAGATGTTGGATTTCCAGACTTAAAATGAAAGTGCATAAGAAAGATGTAATTGCTTGTGTTAAATGTTATTCTTATACTCGTGCATGAGGTACGTTTTGGTGGAGTGAACAGCATCCATCCTCTTCAGGATTGTTCGCTCGATGAGCTGGACGTGTGACATCATATCTAATCTTATTGTTTACGGAGATATTTTAAATCTACAGCAGCAAATCTTTTCTGTTGTGCACAACTGATAAACACACTTTTATACACTTTTTTTTTAATAATGTTTAAAGACTTTCATTTTTGTAGTTTGTATGTTATTAATGACATAAAACAAAATGACATGAGTCGACAGGTTTTGTAGTCGCGGTATTGATGATTGATAGCTTTAGCTTAATCCATAATAGTCAAGAGCAAAGTTTCTGAGACATTTCATATATATCGCTGCACGATATGAGAAAGAAAATATGTAATTGCGATTATTTTGACTGATATTGCGATTACAATATGACTCACGATATTGGAGGGAATAATCATGTTTGTATCATTATTCTCATTTTCATTGACTAATATTACATCTTAAAAAATGTAAAAGATTATAGTGTGATTTTTGCGAGGATCTGTACCAAACAAAGATCTGTAGGATAGGATTTGTAGGCCGGGACGTCTCTGCAGCACCACACTACTTCATTCAGAACGGTTTGACGCATATTTTAACTTCAACAAATATTGCGCCCCCTCTGCGATTTGGATATTGCACTAGTCCATGTTGCGATTTCGATAAAATTGTGATTAATTGTGCAGCCCTAATTTCATAGCCAACAGCTAACAAACTAACTTTTTAGACGTCTAAGTTACTCCTCAGTCATTTACAAAAGCAGCACGTTTCAGTTCTAACGGTCATTAATTTGGAAAAGGCTGCAGCTGCAGACATGGCCTGCGCTCCTTCATGCGTACATTAATGCCCTGAGGAGCGTCTTTTCTTTAAACGGTGGTCATCTGTTTTTAGAGTGGAGCATTGTGTCTGTGTGCGATTTCTTCCTCTGAAGCTCGGAAGGAAATCCTGGGAGGCTGAGACGAGGGTAGACCTATCTGTACAGAGTGTGTGTGTGTGTGTGTGTGTGTGTGTGTGTGTGTGTGTGTGTGGGTGTATTTCCATGCGGGGTGTCCAGAGGGACAGAGACTGATATAGCTGCAGCTGCCCTACATCCGTCGACCGGCTGCCACCAGAGGGCAGGCCTGGAGATCTGCCCTAAATGTGTGTGCAGACTCTGGGGACGGGGCTTTGAAACTAAACCCTCCCTGATCCATTGGAAGAATTAATTAAATCTTTTGTGTGAGTCATTAAAACAGGTTTAACCCTTTTGTTGTCTTCCCGTCGACCGTGCAACTTTTTATTTTTCTGGGTCTAGTTTTAGTTTTTTCTTTCAACGTTGTGGTCGTCTTTTTCGACACTTCTGTCGTTTTTTTTGTACGTTTTTTTGTCACTTGTTACTGATGTTTTTGTCACATTTTTCGTTTTTTTTATTGTTTTTTTCCCACCACGTTTTTGAAGCCATTTCCGACATTTTTGTCACTCTTTTCAACGTTATTTTATCTTTTTTTTTTCCTCCAAATGTTACAAAATTGAATAAAACACCCAAATTCAATGAAAGTACTGAACTGTTGTGACGAGTAATAGTTGTATGGAACCATCCACGTTATTATTTTGACAATTTGGATGAAAGAAACCCAAATTTCTGATATAGAAATGTTTTGAATATGGGTCAAATTTGTGGGAGGGTGGAGGGTTAAGACAAAAAAAGCCCATGAATTGATTTCTCTAGTTGAAACTTTGAAGTTAATATGAGATAGCCCTTTTTATTTTTCTCTTATTTTTGTATTTCTTTGCTTCGTGTTGATTTGTAACGTATAAGCTCCTAGCTTTTGTTTGTATGCTCGACCCGAGGCAAAAGCTCTATTTTTGAAGTGGATTTTGACTGCATTTCGCTGTCTTTGTACTTGTACACTACACAATGTCAATAAAGTGGAATTTTACTTAATCTAATCTAAATCTGCCTTGTTTGTTTGTATATCTGTATTCCGAATAAAGGACACCCCTCTGGGGACGGGTGTTCTCGTGTGAGCGTGAGCTTCTGGCTTTGGTTTATGGTAATAAATATGGAGCAAAAACCTGCATTCTCCTGCTGGGACTTTACTAAACTTACATTTACACTCAAATCTGAAAGGTAACACACATCCAACACCCTAGGAAGCACATCTAGAAGTGTCAAAATATCATATTTGTTAAGTGTGTAAAGTTAAATACAACTAATAAACAGAGCACAATAAAAGAGAGAAAAAGGGGAAAGACTCTAACAACCTGGAATTTAAGAGATCCTGGTCAGTTAGTGAACATCAACAAAGCCTGTAAGATTAAGCTGATGTTAGCTTGAGCTGTTGGACGTTAGTACCTGTTCAATATATTATCCCATCACACCACAACATGCAACAAAACAGCAGCTCTCAACCCTAATACTAGTATAATTCACATTCGAATCGCGATTCAAGCTCTACCGATTCAAAATCAATTCATATTTTTTAATAAAAAAAAAAGAATTATAATATATTATATATATTATATTATTATAATATATATTAATATAAAATATTTTGTTACAGTGTTATATATATATATATTAAAAAAAAATATATATATATATATATATATATATATATATATTTAAATTGTATGTCTACTGCAATCACATGGGAAAAGTAACTACATTTAGAGGCTGTGAATCGGGTTTTTTTTAAACCCGAGAATCGATTCTTGAGCCTGAAAATCGAATCGTGACATTTTCTGAATCGTGCACCCCTACTTAATACGTCCCCATTTCACCGTTTTAACCTGGAGAGGAAGCCCACACCAAGAAAATATTCTTATCTCTACAAGAAATTACTTCTTATTTGATATTATATTTATGGTAATAAGAAGCACCAGATTGAGAGCCACCGCAGTCCGACCCAGACAGAGTCAGTAACCCGTCAAATGGAAAGTGAAGGTTTGACATCCAGACGATTTAGAGAAGAGTACATGTTAACGTGCGGAGGAGGAAACTTGACAAAGGATTAAAAGAGAAGAAAAAGATGGGTGTTTTGTTGTGGAAATAATGCTTGCCAGTAGCCACAAACCTTTAATCCCCCCCCATCCAAGGAGTTCAATCTGCCAAGACCAGAAGACTTAACTCATTGGACCATGCTGCCATTGGCCTTTTAAATAACTCACTAAATGTGATTTTTATAGTAATTATTGTTTACGTTTATGCGGTTACTGCTGGCTGTACAACAAATTGCCCCTCGCTGATAATAAAGAAAACCTTAAACCTTAATATGATTCAGCACTATTATACAAGAGGTGGGAGTTAGTTTTGGAAGCACTGATGGCACCAATCAAAGAGGAAATGAATCCAAAGATCCCCGGGAGAAATAGTGAGATGAAGGGGGTGTGAAATTAAACAAACAGGAGTCGACAGTATCACGTCTGCCGCCAGCCCAGAATGAATGCGTGCGAGTCCACCTGGTTAGAGAAATAAGAATGTTACGAGTGATTAAAGAGGGAATCGTTGCACCGGCCGGGGTTAGTTAGTAAGCCAGCCTGCAGAGACTGCGGGATCAGAAAAGAGACGGAGAGAATAAGGAGTAAAGAATGCGTTCAAGCCTCCGACTGACCCGCCGGCCGGGGGTCCGGCCCCTGGAGTCGGGACCCCTCTCGGGGCTCCTGTTTGGGCTCTGCTGGCGCTTCTCTGGGACACAGGTGACATGGATTTGAGGCAAGTGGTGGTGATCCCTAGTAGGACTGACGTGAGCAGGATAGGAAGGGGGGCGAGGGCGGGGAGGTTTGTAACCGGGGAGTAAGAGCAGGTTGCTCAGGATGCCGCTGTCGCTCGTCTCCCTGAAGGAGTGGTATTTCTTGGGAGGGACGCGAGGCGAGTTGCTCTGAGCTCGACGCATCACCTGGGGGGGGCAAGGCGAGTGTTTATGAGACAGCAAGCTGAAGGAACATGTGCAGTCTGGAGACCAGGAGACTGGGGGGGGTCTATGAGGGTCTTCGCTGATGCAACTAGGCATGGGCCGGTTACCAGTTTCAAGGTATCAGTCCCTCCAGAAAAACATGATTATGCGATCGCATAATTCAATGCATAATCAGCCAAAGTCCGCATATTTATACGGGGGCCGCATTTTTTCAAATACGCCGCACTTTCACCGCATAAATTGACGATTTCCGCGCAAAATATGCGGGGCTTGCATGATTTCATAATCCCCGCATTTTTGTTGCAAAAAAGTCACATATATCTTAGCAGAAAGTTGAAAAATGTTGCGTTTACTTCACATAAGAGCAGCTATTTTCTCCTGTTGCCATGGGAACGTTATGTAACGTGACGTAATTACGCGACGTGAACATCATCGAAAAGCTGCAAACCCCGCGATGAAGCCATGATGAAACCGCAATTTTTGCAAGTTCACACAAGTTCATCGCATAAAATTTTATAAATATCCCGCATATTCCATCGCATTTTTTAGGAAACCGTGCCGTATAATCAAGGATTTTTGCCCGCAACAATCACAAAAAAACTCATTGCATTGCATGCATTTTTCCGGAAGAACTGAGGTGTAGCTTTTCCGTCGTACCGTTCCTTTAGTATGAGCTGTTTTTTTACAAGTGGTCAAGGACAGAAAGTACAGTTTAGTAATCCCTCTCCCTGCCAGTGTGCAGTGTGTGTTGGAAATGAAATACATTGTGTTCACTTGAAAAAAGTAGTTTTTTTACCCAGACATTTAAATAAAAGAAAGCTGTAATTGCGCTACCGCAATACCATGAAACCGTGATATTTTTGCTGAAGGTTATCATACCGGCCCATGCCCAGATGCAACGCGAGAAGCATTCACAAGAAGCGTCTTCATAAAGATTGCAGCCAGCTGGAAATGTCGCTGTTTAGCTGCTGTTTGCGTAAAAAAAACCACAGAGCTGACAAATGTACTTTACAAATGCAGTACAGTTTGAGCCGCTGTGTATCTCTCAGGTGACAAAAACAACGGCATCTTTCTGTGACTCGAACATGACACCAAAAACCTCTTCTTCTTTGAAACCAATACAGTGTCCTGACAGTCACCTACATTTGGAAAAAATATCTCATTTAACTTTCATTCTGTCATCTCTCCTTTTCAAGTTTAGTGGAAAATTCAAAAGTGGCATGTGAATAGCAAATAAGACCTAAACGAGTTTCATTCCAAAATGCTTTGACTGTATATACTGTACAGAAGTGAAGAGACCTTCAGGTGCTTCATCACCACATAAAGTAAACCTGCTGTACTCACACATCTCTGACAACAGACTTACTCTTAAAGGTCCCATGGCATGAAATTCTCATTTTATGATGTTTTTTAACATTAATATGAGTTCCCCCAGCCTGCCTATGGTCCCCCAGTGGCTAGAAATGGTGATAGGTGTAAACCGAGCCCTGGGTATCCTGCTCTGCCTTTGAGAAAATGAAAGCTCAGATGAGCCGATCTGGAATCTTCCCTTTATGACGTCATAAGGGGAAAGGTTACCTCCCCTTTCTCTTCTTTGCCCGGCCAGAGAATTTGGCCCACCCATGAGAGAAAGAGAGAGACATCATGGCTTTCAAACGAGCAAAGTGACAGTTGGTCAAGGCCACACCCCCCCCATCCTCCACCTTTCCCCCCCACCTCCTCCTCCTCAATAGCATTTAAAGCTACAGACACAGAAATGGTACATCCTAAGGAAAGATCATTGTGGGACTGGCTCTA
>NC_050186.1:6430375-6457875 GCF_008315115.2 Sander lucioperca
CTTTCAAAGATCTGAACTGTCCCTTTAAGGTCTGTAGTCTGAGCAAAAGCAGACCGATGATCTGTGGAAGTTTGGTCTAGGACTTTCCTAAGGCCTTTTACCCGGCGAGAAAGAAAGAACAACTTATGTGAAGTCTGGTGATGTGCAACGGAGCGGTGAGTTTTAATGAGTAGAGAAGCCCCGCTCCTCTCTGGATGACACCTGTGATGTAACGTGTGTCAGGTGTTTTCCTACCTGTTCTCTCTCTGCGTGCCTCCTCTCCTCCTCTCGCCGGAGCTGCTCCATCTCTTCGTACCTCCGCCTCTGTTCTCGCTCCTGCTGCTTCCTCATTTCTCGCTCCCGGCGCTGTTGCTGTAGGTGGAGAAGATTTTACACGCCAACGCTTCGGCTCTGTGTGTGTGTGTGTGTGTGTGTGTGTGTGTGTGTGTGTGTGTGTGTGCACATCAGGTGTGTTTCTCTGGCATTTGGAGAAGCTGAAGTGCTAACATCACAGGTGTGGAAGGTTTTGCATGGAAGACGAGACATTTTATAATCAAAGCTGAGATGTTTTTTCAAAGGTGAAAACAAACGCAGGCTACAGCAGTCATTCTCATTCATCACACATGATGTGAAGGGGCTTCATTGGTTTAATTAAGGCTACATCTACATAAAGAGGCGAAGTCCCTCCCCTTCCGGTGGACCTCACAGGACCTTAATTCGGAAAAAATATGAACGGTAGTGAACGGGGGGGAGGCAAATTATTTTGTGATCCTGTTTGAACTGAGCCATGGATTCCAAATATGATGTTCGTCAATTTAAAAGATAATTTTTCAACCGAAGAAAGTCTCAGTAAGCCGTAGGTTTGTCATATGACCACTTAGTTTAGTGTGAAACCGCTCAGTGAACTACATCTCTCGTCTCACACAATTTACGTCACCTAGCTTGATGCTCAACTTGCTAGCTAGCTAGCTAGCTAGCTTAGCTCTGTTCCACAACACATGTAAGGTTATCTTACCTGTTGGGTTTTATCCACTCAAGTGTTTTCAGCAGATAAGCAAAAGAACAGGCAAGATCCGCTGCTCATTTGAGTAAGACGTCACCCATGCGACTTTGAAGTGTGTAGTCTTTCTAATCACGTATTTTCACAGTCTTATACTTCAACAGTTTGACAATAAACTGAGACTTTCTTGACTTACGAAATTATCTATTAAACTGATGAACATCATATGTGTAATTCATGGCTCAATTCAAACGGGATCAAAAAAATATTGTTATTATATATTATTGTCTTTCCCCGTTCACTACCGTTCATATTTTTTCGAAAGATAGGTCCCATGGACCGGAAGTAGAAGGGCGGGACTTTGGCTCTCTATTACTACGTTTCAGGTTTATTGACGAATATGTTTTGCTACGTTTACGCCTCGCGCCCACACTACTCCGCCATTTTCGAGAACCCTAAAACGGACACATTTGGAAACACTGCTCCCCCCGTTTTGGTGTAAAAACTCCAGGGTTGCTTTGTAGTCTGGACGGATACAAACGGAGATCTTTGGAAACCACGACGCACGTCAGTCATTGTTATCGGTTAGGTAGCTTACAGACCTTTCAGTAACTGTTCCACCTCGTCCTCGCTCCAAGCTAATAAATCCCTGCTCTTACTTTTCACCATTGTTGTTCTTTCTCCAAAGTATTTTCTGTATTTTCAACTCATACATCCACGATTTTCAACCGCAGAGTAACGTCAGGTAATCTGCTTCCTGTTTACACCGCTGTGAACGGTCATGTGATAGGTGTTGTCAGACGTGTTAATACGGATGGAGATTAGTTCTGCTACTGGAGCTAAAACTCTTGTGTGAACGGAGATCGCTTAAAAATGGAAACGTAGTAGTGTAGTTGTAGCCTAACTCTTCATCTCCATAGGTTGCTCTTTCCCAGGTGTCTTTTATCTTTCTAAATATTGGAAGATTGACTTTCATGCAGCTTTTCCACAGCCTGGTACAGCAAGCTTCAGCTATGAGCTACATGTTTGCGTTCACACATAACACACAAAAACTGCAATGTCGCAACGTCTCATCATATAATGTCGCACAGGGGTCTTCAACGTTTTTTAGGCCAAGGACCCCTAACTGAAAGAAAGATGGAGCGACGACCCTCCCACTACATATTGTATGAAATTTAGTTTGGCCTACAACAATAACGTGTATGGCTGCTTAAAACCTTTATACATACCTTTTTGTGGTGCATACAATACTTAGCTATTAAAATAATTATCGACATTCGCACAGACCCTTTTTTCCTCCGTTAAACTAGCAAAAGTGGATTTGTACACGCCCTAAACGCACCAGCGCCAGGCACTTCACGCCGTGTGCTTAGATCGTTAAAATAGGGCCCTAACTGTGTCTGTGGATGGCTACCTTACCTCCAGGCCGACAAGCCTGTCATCAGTGTTGTGTAAATTTAAAAAGCAAATCATAAATAGGCCGATTTATCATAATATAATAATAATATGTTGGACTCATGTTTATGTATATTCACAGACATGTTAACTTTTGAACTTTTTAAAAGAAATGATTAACAATAACTTGGGGCCCCCCTGCAGTAACTCTGAGGACCCCCTTAGGGTCCCGGACCCCCTGCTGAAGATCTCTGATGTTAGCCTAGAAATCTAGACGCACCCTAGTGCACCCAGGGTCCATCTAGCAACTCTCCATTGGCTTGCGAGCTGGAAAAACCAAACTCTAGTCAGGCCAATCACATTGTGTATAGAGTCGGTGGGCGGGCTTAACATAATGTCGGCAGAGTTGCGACGATTCCGCGTGAATTTCCTGCTACTTGAAAACAAAGAAGATGGCTGCTGCTTCTGGCGAACAGCGGCCTTTGGAATCGGCTTTGGCTGCGACTCTGGAAGACTTGTTCAGCTTTTCTTTGAGAAAAGAACAAAGAACGGCACTGAAGTCATTCTTAAAAAAGGAAGATGTGTTTGGAGTTTTGCCGACCGGATACGGCAAAAGTTTAATCTATCAACTGGTTGCTCTGGTTGGTTGTAGCGCTATCCTATTGCGTGCAGCGAGAATTTGAAAGACAACCGTTTATCCCGCCCCTCGGTTTGAGCCCTGCCAATGGTGAGTTCCCAGACCCAACATCTGGATGTGGGTCTGGCTTGTCAGGCTACTCTGATGTAGCAAATAAAACAAATAGAAAGCTATAAGCTACCTCCTCCAGCCGTCGCCTCTGCTCTTTCTGCTCCTCGATGCGTTTCTGTCTCTCAGCCAGCAGTTGGCGCTTGTGTTCCTCGTTCTGCTGCTGCTCCAGCTGCTGGCGCCGGATCAGCTCCGAACGCTCCTTATTGGCCAGCTGGAGGCGCAGGAAGTCCCGCCTCAGGGTGGACTCCCCGGGGATGTTGATGATGGAACTAGAGGAGGAGCAGTGAGAGTGCAGAGTGACTATGTGTGCCCGCTCCACCAACTGTAATATATATATATATATATTTTCGTTTTAAACACAAATGTAAGTGTTAAGTTTGTGTACCTGGGCTCTCCAACGTCCCTCTCTTCATCCTCCTCTTCACTCCCGCTGTACTCGTACTCTGTCTCATCTGGAGGACACACACACACACACACACACACACACACACACACACACACACACTTCAGGTTAAGGCTGTGTTCAGACAGCCTGCGTCGGCCGCCTGACAATCCGGCAAATCGCAGGTCTTTCCATTCATTTTGAATGGGGGTAGTGTATGGTGCTAAAACAGTCTCATAAGTATTTGCAACTTGTAAAACACAATGCACAAATGAATGCAGAGTGATTCGTATCCGTAAATCTGTGTTGTATCTGTGCTTCTAATTTGTGACTTGTGAAACACAAGTCACAAATGAATGCAGAGCGATTTGTATCCGCAAATGCGTATCTGTGTCCGTGCGTACAAATTAGACACACGGACACAGATACGCATTTGCGGATACAAATCGCTCTGCATTCATTTGTGACTTGTGTTTCACAAGTCACAAATTAGAGGCACAGATACAACACAGATTTACGGATACGAATCACTCTGTATTCATTTGCAAATACTTATGAGACTGTTTTAGCACCATACCAAACGTATTGGGCCTACGGCGAAGAGTTGAGACCGACTCAACTTTTGGAGAAACGCAACCCCGCGTCACGCTGCGGTGGCCAATCACGTAACCTGCGATCAGACTTGTCGGTGTGTTTTGAGCTATTGTTTGAGGTGTTGTGAGAATCCCGTACAGGAAACAGGAAACATCACTGCCTCTATCTCTGCCACAAGGAAGTTTTAAAACACTATGAGGGTAAAAAAAACCAAACACAAGCACTGAACTGCCTGGGAGTTTGTGTTAATGGCTGAATGTTTCCGGCCACAACAAAGCACTCGCTATGTCTCGCTCATCTCTTTTCTTTCTGTCTCTCCTGTGAAATAAAGCTGCCTTCAAGTGCGGTCGGAAACGTCAAAATGTATAAACGATCTGACGGAAAACAGTAATAGTGAAGTAAAAAAGTCTACTTGTGCTACGCTGGGGGGGTTTAAGAACACAACAGGATGTCACACAAGTGGGTCGTTCCATTGATACTCCTCTCGCCGCACCACCCTGCGGCACATCACCGGATCATCACCACACTTTTTTTTGGTGTGAACGCCCCGTAACATTCACATTGTGTTCTGGTCCAGAAGCTGTCTGCAGCTGTCTGCAGCTGGAAGGTGAGTGAGTGGGGGTACAGCCTGACTCACCCCTCTCCCCCCTCCTCTTTTTGGTGCGGTCGATGTGGTCCTTCAGCTGGATGCGGACCTGCCGCTCGTTGGGAAGGTCCCTGATGAACGGGTGTTTGAGCAGCTGCTCCGTGCTCGGCCGCTGACTGTGGCTCTTCACCAGACAGCTGTCGATGAAGGACTGGAACTTCTTCGACCTGGAGAGACAGACAGACGGACGGGGACACAGACAGACAGACGGACAGACAGACAGACAGACCCACACAGACAGACAGATACACAGACAGACACACAGACAGACAGATATACAGATAAACAGACAGATAAACAGACAGACACACACAAACAGACAGACAGATACAAACAGACACAGACAGACAGACACAAACAGACACACACAAATAGACACACAGACAGACACCCACAAACAGACAGACACACAGACAGACACAAACAGACACACAGACAGACACACACAAACAGACACACAGACAGACAGATACACACAAACAGACACACAGACAGACAGACAGACACACAGACAGACACACACACACAGACAGACACACAGAGACACACAGACAGACAGACAGACCGACACACACAAACAGACAGACACACAGACAGACAGACAGACACACACACACAGACAGACACACAGAGACACACAGACAGACAGACAGACACACACAAACAGACAGACACACAGACAGACAGACAGACAGACACACACAGACACACAGGAAGTTAAATATTAACACGACTGGTTTCCTATTTCCAATTTTTATTCCTTTGTCCTACGTGTTTTTGTTGCCCTCGCACAACTTAAAGAAAGGCACGCTGTCAGAAAAATCCATGTTGAACTAGTTTATTTTTAACTTTTAACCCCTTACACCTAGACACATAGAAAACTGATTGCTGCTGCAGCTGTGTGTGTGTGTGTGTGTGTGTGTGTGTGTGTGTGTGTGTGTGTGTACGTGCGTGCGTGCGTGACTCACCACTTCTTAGACTTGAGTCTGGGGGCAGGATTTCTGGGGATCAGGAAGAGCGCTCTCATTGGATGCATGTCGCACAGAGCTGAGGACGAGGAGGAGAGAGTAAAGGAGAGGAAGAGAGAAGGAGAGGAAATGGAGGGGATGAAAAGAGGACAAAAGGACGGGAGACGAGATGAGACAAGAGGAAAGGAAAGGAGAAAAAAAGGAAAGGATAGAAGACAAACATGCAAGGACAAGAGGAAAGGACAAGAGGAAAGGAAAGGAGGAGACAGAAAAGGAAAAACCAGGAGAGGAGAAGAAAGGGAAAGGAAATGAAGGGGAGAAAGAGAGGAGAGGTAATGAAGGGAAAGGAAGGAGACAAATGGAGACATAACCGGATGAGAAGACGAAAAAGAAAGGAACAAGAGAGGACAGGAGACAAGGAAAGAAAAGGAAAGGACAGAAGAGGAGAGACGAGAGGACAAGAGAAAAGGAAATAAGGAAAGGAAAGGTAAAGAAAGGAAAGGAGATGAAGGGAAAGAATGCAAAAAAGGAGAAATTACCAGATGAGGAGAGGAAAGGACAGAAAAAGAGAGGTGACGAGACATGAGGAAGGAAAGAAAATAAAAAGGAAGGAAATGGGGAGGAAAAGAAAGGAGAGGAAAAAAAGCACAGGACAGAAGAGATGAGATAAAAAGAAAGGACAGGAAACAAAAGGACAGGAGATGATAATAGAGGACAGGAAAGGATAAACAGGAAAGGAAAGGGAATGACAGGAGAGGAGAAGAAAACAAATGGAGGAAAGGACAGGAGAGGAGAGGAGAAGAGATGGAGGAAAGGAAAAGACAGGACAGGAGAAGAGAAGAGAAGAGATGGAGGAAAGGAAAAGACAGGACAGGAGAAGAGAAGAGATGGAGGAAAGGAAAAGACAGGAGAGGAGAAGAGAGGAAATGGAGGAAAGGAAAGGAAAGGACAGGAGAGGAGAAGAGAGGAAATAGAGGAAAGGACAGGAGCGGATCAGAGAAAGGACAAGAGGAAAGGAAAGGACAGAAGATGAGATGATAAAAAAAGAGGACAGGATAAAATGAAAGGAAAGGGAATTAGAAGAGAGGAGAAGAGAAGAAGAGGAGGAACGGAATCAAACGAACAGGACAGGAGAGGAGGAAAAGGATAAATAATGAGAGAGAGAGAGATTTAGACTTTTAACTACAAGACAAAGTGTACTCTGTGTCCACTGCTAATAGTTGAATGAGTCCGATGGTTCACACTTACGCGGCGCTCCCTCAGCCATCTCTATAGCTGTGATACCGAGCGACCACAGATCACTCTGCAGAGAGAGAGAGAGAGAGAGAGAGAGAGAGAGAGAGAGAAAAAAACTGAAAACTTTCACATCCTAAAAACCTGTTACCGACTTCACACGTCAGCTTTTAACTTTCAGTGTTCTTGTTAAATGATGAAAAATACAGAAAGTACCACAGCTATTGTAGATATCTGGCTTGATGCTAACATTTAACAGACAGACAGACACACACACAGGGACAGATAGACACACAAACAGACAGACAGACACACAGACAGATAGACACACAAACAGACAGACAGACAGACAGACTGTCACCCATCTGTATTTGTAGACAACAAACTCCATTTTATGTGGATGTTTTTTAGTTTATTTTGAACATGGGAAAAAAAAATATACACACATATATATATATACATATATATATATACACATATATATATATATATATATATATATATACACACATAAATGTTCAAAAAGGAGTAGGAAGAAGTTCAAAAAACAAACTTTTCTGGTCCTACCCCCTTTTTCTATTTGTATCCTTTAGTTAAATACAAAACAAGTTGATGCTTCACTTATTAATACATGTTTACATACACATACATGTACCGTATATCTACCTACCTACACTCACATAAACACATGCATACAAAGATGCATACATACATACATGCATACACACACACATTTACACTTTTTTTTTCTTTTCCATCCTTCTTCGTTTCCGTCTATCTACATCAAACCGAATAATAAGCCATCCAAACTAGACTTAGTTTATAAGCCCAGGAACCATACAGTCAGTATACAATACTAACACCTTGAGTCCTTTTTGTATCCATTCAATATATTCATTTTAAATAGTCTCTAAAAATTGCTCATTGTTGTACATGATTTCATCTCTTCACTGCAGCTGTTCCATATGTCTAGGAGATAAACGGAGGGTTTTCTTGAAACGTAAAGCCCCAGAGGGTCGGAGCTAATGGTGTCAACAGAGCAGCGCTCGCCCTCCACGGGCTCGCCACAGGGATTCATCCTGTCCTCATTACCGCACATCCTGCATGCAGTAATGACGGCAGGATTCAGGGTTTCTGTGAGGACACTAGGGCTCGTTATCGCTCAAATCATTTCAATACCGATAGCATAAGTGGTGGAAGAAGTATTCAGATCCTTTACGTAACCCTTGTGTTGTCTCCCCGTCACCCATGCAACTTTTTGTTTTTCTACTCTTTTCCTGACTCTTTTCCTTACGTTTTTTGTCACTTTTTCCGACGTTTTTGTTGCGTTTTTTAAAAACTTTTTGTCTCTTTTTTCAACGTTTTTGAAACTTTTTTTAGACATTTTTGTCAATTTTTTTTTCAACGTTCTTTTACCATTTTTAAAAATTTTTTTTTCAAATGCTATCAAATTGAATAAAACACCCACATCCAATTAGAACAGTTAACTGACCATTTATTTTACTTGTAAAGAGCGTTGGAACCACCCACGTTATTTCTTTTTTGGTTGAAAGAAATCCAAATTTCTGATATAGAAACTTTGAAAATGGGTCAAATTTGACACAAGGACAACAGGAGGTTTAAGTAAAAGTACTAATGCCACACTGAGTAAAAGTCCTGCATTGAAAATGTTACGTAAGTAAAAGTATGTGTGTATCATCAGGAAAATGTATTAAAAGTAAAAGTAATCCTCCCATTGTAGAAAGTGTAAAGGATCCAACCAGTTGTGTGTTTAATGGTCTGATCATCTCAGCTGGACTTGTAGGCCGTTATATCGTTGGACATATATAACGTTAGACAGCCAATTACAAGCATTATTAGATCTTGGTAGAAGCACGCTGCATGTTTATTGGCTCACGGGCGCTGATGCAGCATGTAGATTAACACACACACAGACACACACACACACAAGGTTTACCTTGAAGTCATATGTGGCGTCGGGGTTCTCGTCACAGGCGATGACCTCGGGGGCCATCCAGTACGGCGTCCCGATGAACGTGTTCCTTCGCCCCACCGTACGATCCAGCTGAGCGCTCACACCAAAGTCCACTACACACACACACACACACACACACACAGTAAATGGGTTTAATTGTAAGCTACTTTCACTACCTTCATTACCTTCGTAAAAATGTCATTTCTGATCACTTAACAGTATTTCTGGCTGCGTGTAGTGTGCAAAAAGACACTGTGTGCGTGTGTGTGCGTGTGTGTGCGTGTGTGTGCGTGCGTGCGTGCGTGCGTGCGTGCGTGCGTGCGTGTGTGTGTGTGTCCTCTCACCTAGTTTAACCTCTGCGTTCTCCGTCAGCAGCACATTCTGGCCCTTGATATCCCTGTGGATGACCTTGTGCTGGTGGAGGTGGGTCAGACCCTGGAGACAGAGACAAGGACAAAGACTGACTACTTCCTATGAAAACCAGAGAACTATGATGGAAAAAATGATTCGCTGCCCTTCTTTCATCAGCAGAACACAGACTGTAGTCGACATGTCCGACTGTACGGTGAGTTTCCTGTCTTGAATTTATGATTTGGATTTCTTCTACTTTTTGAGAAGAAGAAAATGTCCCATTCAGGTCTTATGTGAATCGAAAGTTTCAAAATAATTAAAATAGTCTATAAAAATGTTGTCATTTAATTTAAAAGCTTTAGTGCGTAACTTTTTGATATTAATGAACGTCCGTCACATTCAAGCCGTTGCCAAATGAGTTGCTACAAAGCTAATTAAGACCATCAGCTCCACACAACTCTCTCTGGATTTTTCAGTATGACTATGTTCAGAAGATTGTGGCATCCGGCAAAGATAATGAGCTCTTCTGAAGAGTCCATAATGTTTTTTTAATCCTCCGTGTCCTCCTTGGCTACAAGCAACTGCGTGGAGGAAGGGTGGGGGCATCACAGAAGGCTTGTATCATGTCGACGCGCTGACACTTTTGTTGCCATTACTTAGAATTCCTCATGGGGGCGACAGAAACTACGGACTATAACTTTAAAGGTGCACTATGAGTTCCTGCATGGTTTCAGCGCGATTTTTTTGTCTCAAAACGTAGGCATCTCTCCTTGATCCGCTAGCCGCCTGCCTCCTGAATACACTGTGAAAAAGCCCGGTCTCGGGAGACATCACAGAGGTCGTAAACATCAAACAAACACTAGAGACACAGGCTGTGCACCAAAATACAACAAACCACTGCAGCCAATCACCGACAAGATGGTTGGGGGAGTGGGTGGGGGTTAGTGACAGTTACTCAGTCATGACAGTTATGGAAACATGGGGGGGAGGGGCGAGCTTGCTCTGTTTTGCTCTGAAATTTACTTGGAACGTCAACAGAAGTGACCATGCAGGAACTCATAGCGCACCTTTAAGATAATTCAAGTTTTTTCACCAATCATCTTTCATTCCATCTATTTTTTTTTGACGGAAAAATATATGCATACAACTCGTTCATTTATTTTACCAAAATAAGGTGTTCCTCAGGGAACGTTCTTAGGTTCCTTCATGTTTGCAATTATTTTCCCACCAAAGATTTCTTTTTTTAAGATAACACCTACAAAACATTTTGTTTTCATGCTGACACACTGATAACTAGTGGTGACGTTGGTTGTAATGTCAGTTCTCACCCTGAGGATCTCTCTGCAGACGTAGGCGATCCACTCCTCCTTCAGTGTGTTCCCTTTGGTGTTTTTGATCAGATCCGTAATCGAACCAGCGCCGCAGAACTCCATCACCAGCTACACACACACACAAACAATGTTACTGTACACATTATCATACATCTAGCTAATTTATTATACTATCAATTGATTATGGTCCCTTGTGTTTAACCTTTATTTAACCAGGTAGGCCGATTGAGAACATATTCTCATTTGCAGCAATGACTTGGCCAAGACGAAGCATAAACGTGCAAGACAACATAGAGTTACACATTTAATAAGCAAAATATAAACATACAAAATAAATAAAATAAGTTATAGGACGTTTCTTGCCTTTTTCCCAAAAGAAGACTACCAAAAACTATTTAAAACAATCATGATAACCCCAAACATCCCTTCTATTAAGGAATATATAGGCATGGTTTTTTGTGGGGAAGGGGGGCGCAGAGGACACATTCCCCTCAATAATTAACCCTTGTGTTGTCTTCCCGTAGACCGTAAACTTGTTGTACTTCCTGGTCAAAATTGCAAATTAACTTTTTCTGGCTCTTTTTCCAACGTTTTTTGATGCTTTCTGAAACGTTTTTGTCACTTTTTTAAAATACATGGTCAATAAACATAATTTAAATGACATAATACCTTTTTTTTTTTGTTTAAAAAAACAGAAATTGTGGATTATTTTGACTGATAGTTAAGATCAGAGGATGTTGAGTGGATCACAGTTTATTTCAAATGCTATAAAATTGAAAACAAAACAAAAAAACACCCACAATTCAATGAAAGTAATCAATAATTTTACCTGCCAAGAATGTTACATGGCTTCCATAACGTACATCCACGCATTCATGTTATTTTGGGGCAATTTGGCAAAATGGGTCAAATTTGACCCGAGGACAACACAAGTGTTAAAACGTGTATTTGTCCCCCAATAAAAAGACGAAAGTGGCAGAGGACTTTTATTTCAACTAACTGCTAAAACGTGACTCATAGACGCAACAATGCCTCCGGTGAAGTAGGTGGTGACAGTATGCAACCGCAAAAGCAACGTTTGTAATCTGCCATAAACAGAAGCAAAAATACATGATTAAAGTATTGGTAAAAAACATGTAAATTGATGAAGAAAAAATTCCCCAGAAGGAAGGAAATAAAGTGTTTGACACTCCAGATGTCTTGGGGGAGGACGCCTACATCCCCCACCTAATGTGTGTCTAAAAAAACTCTACGCTTTTGAATGAATATAAAAGATTAAATCTTCCTAACCACCATCGATAGAAATTCAGGTATTACAAAATTCATAGAACCATGGAAGTCATTTAAACAGAAATTGTGACATCAATACTTTGCTACCAACAGTAGGCCTAGCCATTTTTAAAGGGGGTTTGTTCAAGCTCAAATTGAGTGTTAAAGTGCTCATATTATGCTTTTTGGCTTTTCCCTTTCCTTTATTGTGTTATATATCTTTTTTGTTCATGTTATAGGTTTACAAAGTGAAAAAGCCCAAAGTCCCCCCCAAAGGGACTTACCATCTCCAACAGAAAACACTGTTCACCAACTGCTCCAAACAGCTCTATTGTAGTCCAGCCTTTACTTCAGAGACAAACGTGGTCACTTTGGAACACACGTTATAATGCTCACCTAGCTGCTAGCATGGCACGCCCTCATACTCTGCTTCTGACTGGCTAGTAGTCCTTACCTAGATACTGTCAGGGCACGCCCTCATACTCTGCTTCTGACTGGCTAGTAGTCCTTACCTAGATACTGTCAGGGCACGCCCTCATACTCTGCTTCTGACTGGCTAGTAGTCCTTACCTAGCTACTGTCAGGACACGCCCTCATACTCTGCTTCTGACTGGCTAGTAGTCCTTACCTAGGTACTGTTAAGGCACGCCCTCATACTCTGCTTCTGACTGGCTAGTAGTCCTTACCTAGATACTGTCAGGGCACGCCCTCATACTCTGCTTCTGACTGGCTAGTAGTCCTTACCTAGCTACTGTCAGGACACGCCCTCATACTCTGCTTCTGACTGGCTAGTAGTCCTTACCTAGGTACTGTCAAGGCACGCCCTCATACTCTGCTTCTGACTGGCTAGTAGTCCTTACCTAGGTACTGTCAGGGCACGCCCTCATACTCTGCTTCTGACTGGCTAGTAGTCCTTACCTAGCTACTGTCAGGACACGCCCTCATACTCTGCTTCTGACTGGCTAGTAGTCCTTACCTAGGTACTGTCAAGGCACGCCCTCATACTCTGCTTCTGACTGGCTAGTAGTCCTTACCTAGCTACTGTCAGGACACGCCCTCATACTCTGCTTCTGACTGGCTAGTAGTCCTTACCTAGGTACTGTCAGGGCACGCCCTCATACTCTGCTTCTGACTGGCTAGTAGTCCTTAACTAGGTACTGCACATGTGCGACTCCCAACAAAGATGTTACAGCAGTGAGAGGTCTCACTCTGTAGCTAAAACAGAGAGCTCAACACACAGGGTGAAAAGAGGAGCTGCAGCAATGAGCAGTACAACAAAAATATGGTGTTTTTTGAAAATAAAACCATGTAAACCTATTCTGATATAACCTCTAAATACAATTATGAACCTGAAAATGAGCATAATATGAGCACTTTAAGATCTTCTTTTACACTGACACTTCTTTTACAGACACATGTACTGATGTACTGTACGTACCCACAGCTGATCATCTATCCCAGGAGGGTTTTTCTTGACGAAGGCTCCATAGTAGGTGGCGATGTTCCTGTGGTGGCTGTACTTCTTTAACATGTTAATCTCTGCTTTAATCTCCTCCTCCTCATCCTAAAACACAAACACACGGACACACACATGATGCTAATACACAAATTCTGTGTTTACTGAAATGTCAAATATCAAGAATCCTGCAGAGGCAATCAGATTAAAGAAGAAAGCCCTCCAGCAGAGTGTAGTGAGGACAAACTGCTGCTCAAGTGTCCTCAAGGCAGGCACTGTAGGTATGTACAGATTTAATAAGGCTCTGTGTGTGTGTCTTGAGTGTGTCTTGAGTTTGTCTGTGTGTGTGTGTGTGTGTGTGTGTGTGTGTGTGTGTGTGTGTGTGTGTGTCTGAGTGTGTGTGTGTGTGTGTGTGTGTGTGTGTGTGTGTGTGTGTGTGTGTGTGTGTGTGTGACTTACTCCTGTGACGTCCATGACCTTGATGGCAGCAAGTTGGCCTGTTTTGACATGGCGACCCTGAATGACACAGAAGAAAAGAACATAATAAGAAAGTAAAGTAAATTTAAGAAAAAGTGTGCGTACTTGCACTTTAATATAAAAAAAGCCTGGTGCCAGGTGACTTTAATCATAACTCAGTCAAGTTTTGTGAAATAAAAGCTTTATTTTAGCCGGCTGCTGTAGTTGAAGCTGAAGGGGACAAATGTGTGAGGTGATGGGTAAATGCCAAGTCTCTTATTTGATATATCCTCGCTCCTCGCCTTGAACCGGATGCCTTTCTGTCCTTCCTTCGTGAAGGCCGTCTCAAAGCTCTTATTGCTGCCCCGAGGAGCGAGGATGGAGGAGGGACCTCTGAGGAGCTATGAGCGAGGATGTATCTCAGAGGAGCTATGAGCGAGGATGTATCTCAGAGGAGCTATGAGGGAGGATGTATCTCAGAGGAGCTATGAGGGAGGATGTATCTCAGAGGAGCTATGAGCGAGGATGTATCTCAGAGGAGCTATGAGCGAGGATGTATCTTAGAGGAGCTATGAGCGAGGATGTATCTCAGAGGAGCTATGAGGGAGGATGTATCTCAGAGGAGCTATGAGGGAGGATGTATCTCAGAGGAGCTATGAGCGAGGATGTATCTCAGAGGAGCTATGAGCGAGGATGTGTCTCAGAGGAGCTATGAGCAAGTATGTATCGCAGAGGAGCTATGAGCGAGGATGTATCTCAGAGGAGCTATGAGCGAGGATGTATCTCAGAGGAGCTATTAACGAGGATGTGTCTCAGAGGAGCTATGAGCGAGGATGTGTCTCAGAGGAGCTATGAGCGAGGATGTAGCTCAGAGGAGCTATGAGCGAGGATGTGTCTCAGAGGAGCTATGAGCGAGGATGTATCTCAGAGGAGCTATGAGCGAGGATGTGTCTCAGAGGAGCTATGAGCGAGGATGTAGCTCAGAGGAGCTATGAGCGAGGATGTGTCTCAGAGGAGCTATGAGCGAGGATGTAGCTCAGAGGAGCTATGAGCGAGGATGTATCTCAGAGGAGCTATGAGCGAGGATGTGTCTCAGAGGAGCTATGAGCGAAGATGTGTCTCAGAGGAGCTATGAGCGAGGATGTGTCTCAGAGGAGCTATGAGCGAGGATGTATCTCAGAGGAGCTATGAGCGAGGATGTATCTCAGAGGAGCTATGAGCGAGGATGTGTCTCAGAGGAGCTATGAGCGAGGATGTAGCTCAGAGGAGCTATGAGCGAGGATGTGTCTCAGAGGAGCTATGAGCGAGGATGTAGCTCAGAGGAGCTATGAGCGAGGATGTATCTCAGAGGAGCTATGAGCGAGGATGTGTCTCAGAGGAGCTATGAGCGAAGATGTGTCTCAGAGGAGCTATGAGCGAGGATGTGTCTCAGAGGAGCTATGAGCGAGGATGTATCTCAGAGGAGCTATGAGCGAGGATACACAAGAGCAGCCTTCCTGGACGCCGTGCAGCTGAAAGCTGTTGCTAACTCCGCCCACAGAGCTTACGAATTCACGCTTCAGAGGAAAAGACTTCTCATCCCTCTAAAAAACACACGTTTCCTCTCTCCTCGCATGATTTCCTCGCGTCTCTCCCGTGCTTCCTCGGTGGGACGGACAAAGACATGAGGAAGGGAAGCAAGTGGAGGAAACGTGGGATGCAATTTAACAACCTGTTTGTCGACATTTTCAAGAAGGGGGTTGAAAGGAATGAAAGAGGGAGGCTGTGTTCACACGCTCCAACAAGTCCGCCACCGCTGGAACACTTACCAAAATACTATTTTGCAAGGCTGCATTGTAAACAGGAATATTAGTCAAATATTCACTTTATTTAGCCATGTAAACAGCTCAGTCAGAATATATGGTTTTTCGGAATAAGAGCAAATAACTGAATATTGTGTGCATGTAAACGTAGTCTGTGTTTTTTCATCTGAATTTAAGCAATGATAATAAAAAAAAAAAAAAATGTGGGTCCTCACAGCACTGAATGGTTTATTTATGAGCAAAAATTAGTTTCATTTGAATTATTTTTCGGAGCTCTAAAACGATAAAAACACCCATGACAAAAAGCAACTCTCTTCTTTCCTATCTAGCATTCCCTTAATTTCATCTTGCGGCCCCTTGGAAGGGTCCCGACCCCTACGTTGGGACCCACAGCACTGCAGGATGAAACTAACAGCGAGTCTAACTTCTCCTCCAGACTAAAGTCAGTATCACAGCTGCTAAAGCGAGAAAGTGGAAATTTATCCATCTCACCACCCCATCACACACACACACACACACACACACACACACACACACACACACACACACACACACCATCTCCTCATGGTAACCTAGCAACAGGCCTGGCAGGTTGTTTAGTGAGGGCAACAAATACAAATGGGGGGTTGGAAGAGGCAAAGTGATGGCAGTGTGTGTGTGTGTGTGTGTGTGTGTGTGTGTGTGTGTGTGTGTGTGTGAATCTGAGCAACTCGCATGTGAAAGTGACCCAGAGTGTGAAATATCATGGCCTCCTAAAACACCCCCGCCCCACACACACACACACACACACACACACACACACACACACACACACAGTCTTGGTTTCTCAGTGTTGCATCAGACGCTGATTGTATCTGACAGGCTGAAACCACCTCAGAGTACAGAAAGTCTCTTGTTCTCTTTTTTTGTTATCTTGTCTGTCTCTCTTGTTTTCCTCTTTTATACATCACTGACTCTCTTAATCCCGCTCTTCTTAACAAGTGTCCATTGTGGTGCCTTCGAGAGACTGTTTACCTTGTTTTTGACACTTTTGACGGGTTTATTTTCTACCTTTTTGTCGTTTTTTTTAACCCTTGGCTTTTTTACAACCTATTTTGTATCTTTTTGTTCTCCACCTGTCTTCATCATTCTGAAACCAGAACACAACAAATAGTGAGGACGACTCATTTTCACTCCTGCCACCTAAGAAGAGGCAAAAATTGTCTAATGTTACAATTTTAAGTTCCATAACATAGGTATGGTAGCACCATTGCTTAGCCGGTCCAGTCTTAGAGACTGAGGGAAATTAAACAAAGTTGAAGTTATTTTAAAAAGTTATTCGGGGCTGGAGCAAATTGGTCAAAAAAGTGCCTCAGAACACACCAAAGCGACGAGACGTAATACGTCTCCATAACAGCAGGCGGCGCTAATCTGTATTGTCTACCAAAAATGAAAACCGGCAGCTGATTGGACGAATGCGTCACGTGGGTCTGGTTTGTCCGGAAATTCAAAGACAGACCGTCATGGCGGCTTGTTCAGAATACGATCTCATATTGTACTAAAATAGTTCACCGAAATGTGTTTCTGAAAACATTTTAAATAGGCCGTGCAGTTGCTGAATCTTCAATGAGTCTTCATTTCAGATCAACAAAGGTCAGTTTAACAGATTTTCGCCGGACGGAGCCACGATGCCGCTGCAAAATAGCCTCTGGAAGGAAGTTGTTTTGGTGGAACATGTGTACGTTCAGAAGTTGTTTTAGTCGTGCAACAGAAAACTCAGATCGGACAGATATTCTAGCTAGCTGTCTGGAGTTAAAAATTACAACAAAAAGAAAGAGGAAGGTAACGGACAGCCAGCTGAAAATGAGGGACACCCGTCAGAATTTCCGGCGGCACCGGAGCAATCCCGGAAGTGGAGCATCGTGGATATAGACTGTGATCCAGATAACTCCGTAAACCTGCTTCTGGGACCGGAGGTTAAGTGTGTTGCTGGGACTGCAGGATGGATGGCAGCGAGGCACCACAATGAAGCAATAAAAGTGGAGGCAGATAAAAACAGCAGAGATAAGAGGAAGAGATAGCATCTCAGAGACACTCTTTGTTTTGCTTTCTGTCTTCCTCCCGACACTGACAGCCGGCCAAACAATCTCCCAGATGTGTCCCTGTGTGTGTGTGTGAGAGATTACTGCGATCAAGATGGCACGAGAAAGCTGTATTAAAACCTGAATGCGAACAAACACAGGCATGCATGTAGGGAAGGGGGAAGGAGATAAAGATAGCGACAGAGCGAGAACAGAGGGAGGTGGCAGGTGAGGAGGAGGATGGCAGGAGATGGGAAAGGGCAGAGTATTCTTCTGAGGCAGCCTGAGGCGTAAAAACACACCTCAGGTCCCGTGTTCAGACAAGCCTCACATTCTGAACCTGAACACAAGCCTCAACACATGCAGACAGAGACAGAAACAGGCTGACAGAAGGCAACATACGAGCTTATTCTGCAACTGTTTTTGCTGGAGGTGGCCGTGTCAGTTGTAGAGAAACATTTGACTGAATATGCCGTGTACAAAGAGTCAGCGGTTGTTTGAATCCTCTGCTGATTTCAAGCATGGATGAATGTTTTAGGAGCGCAAATAGTTTTCAGAAGCCCTGAAGCTTTCAGGCCGACATTACTCTCTTTTTAGAGACTGTAGCGGCCTCCGTTTTAAAGCTAGAGAAGATATTGGTACCATATGCAGTGTCTCCCCCAGAAAAGTTGGGTTACACTTTCCTTGAAGGTATCTACATAAGAGTGACATGACACTGTCATGAACGTGTCATAAACATTATAAACAAGTCATAAACGGTTATGACATAACGCTTCTGTCGGTGTCCTTCGGTTTTTGTCATGACAAGTTAGGGTTAGGGTTAGAGTTAGGGTTCATGTGTCATGACAGTGTCATGTCACTCTTACGATAGATACCTTCAAGTAAAGTGTTACCAAAAGTTGTTTAGCCTGATGGCAAGTGTATTTTATGGACGAGGGCCCGGCTTGGGCCAGTCACACACTGATGGCAGCATTAATGTGCAGCCCAGTAGTTTCTGTGATAATAGACTGAATCGTGATATTGAGAATTTAAAAAAGCTAAACCAAGATTCCACAGGGCCCCACATTAAGTCAGCGCTAAAAGCTAACTGGAGATTACAGTTTTTTCCGAGCCGCCCACTGTAACTGTAGTTTCAAAAACATCTAAAAAAAAAAATACATTAGGGACTGTTCGTTATTTATTTAAGGCACCACCGGAGGAGTTTTGGGACCTTCAGCCAAAAAAGACATGACCCTCCCCTCGCCAGTAAAAAAAATTCTATGACCCTCCAAAACGATTTGGAAAAAAGGCATGACCCTCCCCCAATAATTTATCAATGCCTTCTGTACTAGTTTGCGCTTCGCAAAGCTATACAGACTCGCATTGTTTTTTAACAGCCGTGACATACGTGACAAAACCTCTGCCTTCTCATCTTACACATCCCACTCCTCTGTTATGGTGTGGGGGCCGTTTCAGTAGATTTACTCATTAACATTGTTGTGGAAACACAATAAGCATGGAAACTAAATGCACACTTCCTGCATTACTGCATTACTTCAAATACTAAGTTACTCCTCCAGTAAACTAGTATTCACATGAAATAAAACAAAAAAACATTGAGACCATTCAGCAAGGCACTCTGGGTAACATTCAACACACAAACTGGTTGCTATGGACTCGTCACTAGTCACTCCTCCACTTCGCCGTTTAAACAAAGTGGAATAAACGTATAAAAGTCCAAATCTACACAAAACCCGCAATCAATTAGTGCGCTGACATCACATTTATATACATGGCATTTAGGAAACCTTTATTGCAAGATTGGCACGGTAAGATGTCCAGACTAGTGCAACAGTAACTTTCGTTTTTTGCGTCCTAATATTTTTATTACTAAAGCAGTATATGAACTCTGATGTATTACCTATCACCATTTAGTTGTTTTGTGTTATTTAAGATATTTAAAATATCTGGTCATGCTAGATGTAATTATTCCACTCATTTTTTAAACAACGCAATTATCCGTTTCAGCCACCAGGGGGGCAGCTCCCCCTGCCCCCACCAGCAAACTCCGCATATGTGGTCAGACCCATCGAGAGCTACATGGATAAATATGCACCAAACAAGCCACTTTGAAATGTTGCTGTTTCATGAATACAAAAGTTGGGTGCCCCCCCCCCGGACCGAAAAATGTTGGATGACCCTCCCCTCAGCAAAGAATAAAAAGACATGACCCTCCCCTATTTTCCTCCGGTGGTCCATTTCATAAATACCGAACGGTCCCTTAATAATTCCCAGTGGCTTAGGCCTCCTACACTTTCCTTGAAGGTATCTACATAAGAGTGACATGACACTGTCATGAACGTGTTATAAACATTATAAACAAGTCAACATTCCAAAATCTTAATTTTGACTTAAAGATTTTCATTTGCGCTGTAAATGCATATCGGTAGTACAGTTAACGTGACTCAGGTTGATGCTAGCGGGCTCAGGTAAAGCACTATTTTGGAGAGTGCTAGTTGCCGACCTGTGGATGAAACCAAATCCAAAAAAATTACTACAGCTCTTGCGAAATGGGTGGCAACTAACTGCAGACCTGTCAGCATCATAGAGGACTCGGGTCTTAAAGACGTACTACGGTTGGCATGTTCTGAATTGTGCAATAATGACAGATTCACACATTTTTCTTTTGTTTACAGTAAATAAATACAAAAAAAACAAATACAAATCTTAAAGTCAGTTCATAAAGTTACTTTCTTTGCATTCATTTGATTCCCAATAAAGATACACTGGTAAGAATGGCTTTCCATTGTTAATATGGACTTAAAAACTGTTCTGAAATGCAAAATAATAGAATTTTAATCATGTGATATAACATGCGATTAACTCTAGAAATTCAGCGATTAATCGCGATTAAAAACAATTAATCGTTTGACAGCCCTATTAAATACTAATAATCTTGTGGCTGGGTTAGCTCAGTTGATAGAGCAGGCGCACACATATAGAGGTGTATGCCTCGACGCAGACGGTCCAGGGTTCGAGTCTGAACTGTGACTGTCCATTACGGTCCATTAAAGGCTGAAATGCCCCAAAAAAAAATTTGACAAAAAAAAAAATACTAATAATCAATGTCGATCTCTAATAAAAAGATCTCTGATGTTGTTCATTTAACGCGGCGGCCGTACGGTGGGACAGGATGAGAGGAAGGTTTCAGGAGCCTTTCTGTGTTTCAATCAATACAACTGACTGAATAAACTCCACTCTAATTCACTGATTAATTAAATCCAGGGAAAAACTCTCAGCCAGTTACCGCTGCCCCCTCATTGGTCAAAGCTTGTATGTGAGTTTTTAGGTTTTCACACACCCCAGGTCAAATAAAGCGAGTGCGATTAAAAAAGATCACAGGTTTGATTCCCCCCGGAGCGAGAAAAGGAAAGTCTAACCTGCAGGAATGATCTCTGGATGACAGCAGCAGCTAAAAGCCTGCAGTAAAATGTGTCGTACACGCTTTATCGCTCTCCAGGAACTGACAGTCTTCCGCCATCATTCAGATATTCCTTTCCCACTGCTCGCTCACTATCTGTCGCTGTGAAAGATGATTAACCCTGGGAGGCAGCTGGGGGAGGTGTAGGGGAGAGGAAACTGATTTGGAAGCAGCTGGAAAACGTTGGCAGGGAGGATGAATGAAAAGTATCCTGCTCTAGGTCACGAAATGTCTTGAAAGTAACGACTGTTTCCATTTGACATGTCAGAGGAAAGTACTGGGTAAAACCAGTGTTGGAAAAAGTACTCTGATCTTTTACTTTAGTAAAAATAGAAATTTCTTTAACATTGCGAGAGGGCATTACTTCATGTCCTATGGTCCCTGTGATATGGTCCAGGAAATTGTGGACCGGGATACATGATAACCTATGAGGGATTGCAGGGACCCAGGTTCCATTCAGCTCGAGATTATTAAACTTGTTAATCACAACATTGTGAGAGGGCATTTGTGCTGCATTCATGTGATAAATGTACTTATTTCATTCCACCACTGGGTAAGTCTACTATTGTACGACTCCTACAGCTTTATAAACATTTCCTAGGAAGCAACTGACCCGTGTAATTGTAATTCTGACTAAGTTTCCTGGAAAGAATTATGTAATATGGCCACTTCCAAAAAAATATATAATAGAGATACTTCTAAATAATTAATCTAATTCATTTGTAGCTGAGCCTAGAGAGTCTTCTGCTGAGCGCACACGCAAAAATCTTTTTACGGATTTCCGTTTTTTGTTTTTGGTCTCGGATAGCAGGTGTGTTTTGTCTGGACACAGTGTTTCCAAAGTGGACGATTGAGTTTGGTGTTGTTGTTTCTCTGGAGGTATTTTAATGGGCGCAGAGCAGAGTGCACTCTCTCTCTTAGTCTGCATTCACCAAGGGGGTAAGCCAGCCTCCGCAAAGCGTACCTACTATGGAGCCATTTTGTTGCTGACAAGCCATCACCTCCCGTTAGCATCCCATTGACTGCCATTCATTTTGACGCCACTTTGACAGAGAATAACTTTACATCTGAAGCGTTTAAAGACTATTTGTCCATTTTTTATTTCTAAAGAAACACGACAATGTATAAAAGGCTCCATTACCTTGTACCTCACGTTATGGCTCCGTAGCAGACGTTTTTATAAAAATAGGCTAACGATTGGGTCATAACCACGAGACTTACTGTCTCATAGTAGAGGAATTACCGTATAGTACAGGAGAAGCTCTCAGGCAGTTTGGACTTCCATTAGCTGTTTAAGTGTAATTACTAATGTTAACTATCATTTTAGTGATCAATAATTAGCCTGTGTCTATGTTATCTCCTTACATATACCTACGCTCTCCGTCTCTGCTAGATTGGGAATGATTGAGATTTCTCTTGGCACAGCTACCAGAAGACTTCCAACTTTCAGACAGGTTGCTCACGTCACATCTACGTCTTCAAGCTCAGTTGGAGGCTGCTCAGTAACGCTCAGCCATCACCGGGAAAGATCTTCTAATATCCTTCACTGGTCTCCGTGGATGTCCACGGCGTCACGTTGTCCATTAATTTCACTGTCTATGGCATTCACACAGCCTGCGTCGGCCGTCAGACAGTGCCGCAAGAACGCAGGTCTTTCCATTCATTTTGAATGCAGGTAGTGCGTTTTGGCTGCGGCGGGGGTCCCGCAGGGGGGGGGGACACGCAAAAAAGACAAAACAAAGCAGGCCCGCGGCAAAAAGTTGAGACAGACAACTTTTGAAGAAACGCAACCCCACGTCACGCTGCGGTGGCCAATCATGTAACCGAAGATCAGACTTGTCGCTGTGTTTTGAGGCGGTGTGAGAGTCCCCGTACAGGAAACAGGAAACATCTCTGCCTCTATCGCTGCCACAAGGAAGTTTTAAAACCCTAAACACAAGCTCTGAACTGCCCGGGAGTTTGTTGAACAGCTTTGTCCCCCTCGTCATTTTTCTTTCTCTGTCTTTCTCCGTGAAATGAAGCTGCCTTCAAGTGCGGTCGGAAATGTCCAGATCTAAACTATCTGACGGAAAACAGTAACTGTGAAATATAAAATCTACTTGTGCTACAATGGAGGGGTTAAAGAACACAACAGGAGTCGCACAAATGAGCCATTTCAGTGACAATCCCACCGTAAAAAACCTGCGGCAAATTGCCGGATCTCCATAACAACAAGGTGATGTAACGACATGGTCAGAAGATCATGACAAACAGTTTCTCTGCTCTCTGATGAGATCAAAATGAGACATATTTTGAAATATCGATCTGCCAGCTCCTGCAGCAGAATAAGGGAGGGGATCTTTTCTGAGGTGATGTTTCATTCAGCTTGTGTTATTATTTTAGGTCTTAATTTACCCACTATGCTTTGCGATCAAACACAGTTTGTTCTATCAATCATTTCGCCAAAGGAGGTGTCACCTTGTTGCGGCAGCAGATCAATACTGAACAGCCGGCACACAGAACAAATGAGTCGAGGCGCTGTGTATTGTGTTGTCTCGTTGTGTGCGAGTGTGTTAATTACTTTCAAAGTGAGAGAACACACACACACACACACACACACACACACAGCTGTGTTGTTAAAGTCTGCGTGGGCTTCTTCTTCCGCTGTGCGACAATGGAGAAAGTCAGTACTAACTTTAGTTTTGGTCAGAAATTAAATGTTGGAGGAGGAGGAGGAGGAGGAGAGGATGAAGTGACTTCCTCCTGAGCCGACAAACCTCAAATCACATTTTCCAAACTCTCTGAGCACACACACCGCAAGCCAAAAACACAGCATATATATCCATAATTTCTCCATTAAAACTGAACTGATTTCTCATTTAATATGTAATATATTTACTGTAATAAATCCAAAAAAGACCCCAATGTGTCATCAGATATTAAGGAATAAGTTAAGTTGAAATACTATGTTTTCTTAGGGTTCTCCAATGTTGTAGAAAGAAGTGTCTGATCTTTAATGCCATATCTACATTCTCCATTATCAGCAACCATTCATCCAATGGTCCAGAGGCCCATTCTGTTTACTAATCTGATATCATTTTAAAAGGCTAAGTGAGAAAACATTGGAGAACCCTTTTGCAATTATGTAAGCACATAATGTAATCTGAAAACTGCTGCCCTGGTTAAAAAAACAATGCAACTGATCTCAGCTGGTATTCTGTCTATAATGGAGCGGAATGGACATTTCTAAGTGACCCCAAACTTTTGACCGGTAGTGTAATTACACGTTAAATTATAATAGATTTATGGTTGGTACTAAGGTATGCTTTCGCTCTGGCTCGCCGCCATATTGCCGACACATCACTCACTACGTTGTTCGGTTGGTAGAGTTGGAAGTTGAACAGCAGTCACAGTTTGTATTTCGCTAGAGAAAGATAGAAAATAGGGCAGAAGGTGAAGCCGAAACCTATAATACTTTGTTAAGAGTGGGAATCCATCTTGTAAATGATGCTAACTATATCCAGTGTTTTCATTTCCACTTTAACGTTGTACAACCTCATCATGATCCCTGAAGCAGGGATCGTAAATCAGTGACACGCATGCAAAACGTGGGACAGGAACCACCTGGCAAAGAGGAACTCACAACACACCAATTTGCATGCAACATGACAAGCAAATCTCGCAGGCCTTTTCTGCCCAGCTGGATGAAGGAGTTTGGGTTCGTTGCAAGAGGAGACCGAGCTGTATTGGCATTTTTCTGTAAAAATGTTATGTGTCAAATCAAGAGGGCAGTGTCACAAAGTGTGCACCTCCAAAAAAAAAAAAAAGGCAGCTGTGACATTTCAGAGGGCTTTGCAAAATGTGGCAAACCCTTCACAGGTGGGGAGATAAAGGAGGCTTTTGTGTGAAAATGTGAATATTTTCTAGTTTCTTCTCTCCTCTGCAGGGGCGTAGCACAGAATTCTGGGACCCGTAGAAAGGCATTCTCTATGGGCCCCTCTTCGCATCCACAGCTATTCATTCTAGCATCTTTCTGGGTACTCAGTCCCCTTTACACCACCAGTCCGACAACCCTGCTCCTCTGTGACAGTAAACGAAATATCTTTGAGTTGTGGACAAAACAAGACATTTTAGGACGTCATCTTGGGCTTTGAGAAACACTGTAATCGCTGTCGCAGTCGGCTGACAACGGAGCATTCGAGGTATGAACATACAGACTAGGGCTACACAATATATCTTTTTTTATTGTCACTGTGATATCAACTGGCACAATAAACACACTGTGACAAAGGCTGTGACATTTATATTTCATATATTTATCGCAAGTAATATCATTATCGCGATATTCAACGTTGGCATATTTTCCTCATATCGTGGAGCCCTCATAGAGAGCAGACAGACACTAAGTGGAAAGCCCACTTTACATTCTACTTATTAGTAGCACATCACAACATGCTGTTGTATGTGTCAATGAGAGACTGAGAGAGCCTAAAACTCTATTTATATTACTATTATATCAGGGGCCCTGGCAGTTGAGCTTAGCTGAGAAAAGGCGGCAGCAAAATATAAGTAAATGCTGTCTGGTTCTGCTGCACTGCTAGCAAAGCAGTTATTATGGGTTGAGTTATGAAAGGTAAAATAATTAAGGCATTCGTTTTCCTTTTGTGCAGGTTTACAGGGTTACAGGGTTGATTAATAGAGTCCACCTTTATGACCTGCAAACGACAGTTATGGTTCTCCACTTCAACCTCTAATTTAAAACTGAGAGGTTACACTCTCAGAAATGAATGCTTTTGACCTTAAAATAATTTCAAAAGCAAGTTTTTTGACTCCTGAAACCTTTTTATATGAAATAAACAGGACGCTGCAGAACACTTTATAATGTTTTTGTGTGTCACTGTTCATAGAAGGAAGCTTCCCAGAAACACACACATTAGGCAGCACAGATTAGAAAGTCTTACCTTGTAGACCTGCCCATAGGTGCCATTTCCAACCAGTTCGACCAGCTCAAAGATACCAGCCGGGTCCTGAGAGAGAGAGAGAGAGAGAGAGAGAGAGAGAGAGAGAGAGAGAGAGAGAGAGAGAGAGAGAGAGAGAGAGAAATGAGGAGGAGAAAGAACGGGGACAAAAAAAACAAAGTTAGTCCAGAGAACATAAACTGGACACAAGATGGACTTTGGAATTTGAGTGTGAGGAATTTGTCCTTCACACACACACACACACACACACACACACACACACACACACACACACACACACACACACACACACACACACAGCATACCTGTGGTATTCCCCTGTGGAAAGCCTCTCTCTGTATCACCACACTGTTATTATTCCTTCAATAGGTAACCTTTGACTTTCCAGCTGTGCTCCCTCTGGATTCTTCCAGAAACCGCTCACTCAGAATCTCTTCTGTGTGTTTACATGCACTGAAATAACCAGGGTTAAAGTTGACATCTGAATTCTGAAACGTCATTAGAAAGCTGATATGTGTAACCGGGTTTCTAATGGGCTTATTTTTTATGGCCGCATGACTGGAAAATTGTTGCACGTAAAAATAAGTCTCATATTCATCCAAAGTCAGACAAAAACTCTTTACACGTCTAAATAAGTCGGTTTTCCATTACTGAGCTAAAACCTGAGACAGTCTTTGTCTTGGGGAAAAGAAACGCATATTAGCTTTCCTACCAAGAGTTAGATGAGAAGATTGATCCCATGTCTCTGTGCTGTAAATATGAAGCTACATCCAGCAGCCAGTTAGCTTACAGAAGCTAAGCACACAGACTGGAAATGGCTAGCCTGGCTCTGCCTTAAAATCCCACATTATAATCTGCAGGCGGAGTTGCAGAGTGAATGGAGAGTATTTCCACTGACAATGACCGAGGAAACCCAGAGGAAGGCCAGCAGGTGAATTCACACACACGCACGCACGCACACACACACACACACACTGCTGATTAAAATTCAATAACAGAGATCTTGATCTTTAAGCACCTGTGTGTGTGTGTGTGTGTGTGTGTGTGTGTGTGTGTGTGTGTGTGTGTGTGTGTGTGTGTGTGTGTGTGTGTGTGTTGAGACTATTACAGCGGAGCCTCCTGGGGGGGGATTAGCTTAAAAAGCAGCGTTCCTTTTCACTCAAGGTCAAACAGAAGTACAGCTAATCCTGGAAGACTGCACCTAATGCGTATACACACACACACACACACACACACACACACACACACAAAGTGCGTCTCACTATCTTTGTGGGGACCCGTCATTGACATAATGCATTCCCTAGCCCCTTACCCTAACCTTAACCATCACCACTAAATGCCTAACCTTAACCCTTACCCTCACCCTAACCATAACCTAATTCTAACCCTAATCCTAAAACCAAGTCTTAACCCTCAAACAGACCTTTAAACTTGTGG
>NC_050186.1:6462875-6472875 GCF_008315115.2 Sander lucioperca
TCGTCCAGACTCCGCGCAGGGGAGTCGCTCGCCATGGTTCTCTCGGTAGACACGGGACTCAAGATGGAAGCTTCCTCAACGACCATCGACCGAGAGGTGCAGAGCGGCGGGGATGAACACACACAAACACTCCTCTAAAAATAATTAAATAATAAATCCCCCCACCCACCACCCCCAACAAAAAAAATCCCCAAAAATCCTCGTGCAGGCGATGCTTTCCCGAGAGTAGAAATGGACCGCTCCGGGAGGGAGAGAAGACGGAGGAGCAGCGCGGCAGGGAGGCGATGTGCGCGGCGCTCCAGGTGCTACATGCTGCTCGGCGCGCTGAATCCGGCGCTACATACCTCCACCTCGACACCCAATCTGGACAGGACAGGAAGGGACTGGGGGTGACACAAGCGCACGCGCACAGAGATCGAGAGAGAAAGAAGGCAGAGAGCGCACACAGAAGAGAAGAGCGAGCACACACAGCAGCGTCCGTCCGTCAATCCGTCCGTCTGTGGGGCGGAACAGCAGCGCGCTTCCCGGGAGTGGCCTTTCTGCGAGGAGGCTGCGCCACAGACAGAGACGCCCACAATGTGTCGCCCGCGCGCACGCGCACACACAGACGCACAGACACACACACACACACACACCTTCAGTGTGATAGCAAAAAAAGGCACATTTATTACACAGCTGTCTGTTTCGGTATGGAAGCTCATTAAGGACAAACTAAGTGGTAATCAATCAAGACTCTGAGCTGCAGGTCACCGTCACAGTCACATTAACTGCCAGGGGCGTGCAGGGGTGACCACCCTGCCCCCCCCATGGGGAATTTTCATGCTTCATTTATGTCCTAATGTCACATCAGAGGGACACTTAATTGGTGACATCAGTGCCCCCTCATCTGTCCAGCTCCAGTTTGTGCCTTTCGTCTCGTGTGTCCCAGTCACACAGATTAGCGTCTGATTTTCCTAAAAATATACAACTGATGAGCTTTAAAAACACGGAGAAGGCTGTTTAAAGAAACATACCGCTGCTCTGAAGGTCTTTCCAGAATCCTTCAAAGACTCTTTAAACCACCTGCACGGCTGCGCTATTACAATTTGTTTCTATTTTCTTATTCAGGCAGCTGGAAAATAATGGCATTATAGTGTTTGCTCTTTCTGTAAAACACAAGCAGAATATTAATGCATAATCTTTCATGAAAATACAACATATTGGAAGGTAACAAACATCATTTATTACACTTGATGGATGCAGCACTTGTGCTTTCTGTTGTATCTGTAACTTTAAAAGATCTCTGTGTCTACAGTGAAGAGGGTGTGGCACTTGGACTGTGGCCCCTCCTACCATCCATTAACCAATAGATTTGAAATCCCCTTCAACCAATTATCCAATAAGAATTGCACACCTGTTCCAGGTTAAATATGGCTGAATCTCAAGTATCTAATTTTGATATCTCCTCGCTTGAACCGGAAGTTGTTCCGGCCCTCCTTTGTGAAGGCCGTCTCGAAGCTCTTATTCCTACCCCGAGGAGCGAGGGTGGAGGATTGAGGATGGAGGAGGGAGGATAGAGGAGGGATTTCTGAGGAGCTATGAGCGAGGATACAGAGAGCAGCCTTACTGGAAGCCGTGCAGCTGAAAGCCGTTGCCAAATCCGCCAAAACAGCTGACGAATTCACGTGACGCTTCAGAGGAAAAGACGTCTCATCTCTCTAAAAACACGTTTCCCTTGTTTCCTCTCTCCTCGCATGATTTCCTCCAAAGGAAAGGAAGCAATTGAAGGAAACGTGAATGCAATTTAACAACCTGAGACATAGCCTTTAGATGTCTGTTTGCACAATTAAACACTGCAACTCTCAATCAGTGTGTTACTTTTCTTCCTTTTGGAATACAGTTTTTCATTTGGTTTCATGTTGTACAAATGCAGCATGGAGACTGGAGAGGTCCGTGTCATGTTATCTTTAGATGAATTAAAACTGCTGCTATTTGCACAGTTGGAAACATTTCTTTATTGTGCAACAGACAGAATATTTTCAGACGGTTTAAATAGTCTTTGGGGATTTGTAAATATATTTAGAACAGCAGTCAGTGTTGTTAAATGTTCTGGGTTTTTCAGATATCACTGAGGATTTATTCAAAATTCTAATCTGGTGGGTGCCCAGATAGCTCGGTTGGTAGAGCGGGCGCCCAAATATAGAGGTTTACTCCTCGACTCAGCGGCCGCGGGTTCGACTCTGACCTGCGGCCCTTTGCTGCGTGTCATTCACCCCCTTTCATGTCTTCAGCTGTCCTGTCAAATAAAGGCCTAAAAATGGCCAAAAAAAAATCTGCTGCTTTCTCAAATGTAATGGTGATACATGAGAGGCATACTCCACACCCTAACAGCCACACAGAAAAGGTTCCTCTTTCCATGTTCCACCAGGAACCTGTTCATAAACTGTACCTGCCCTTTCAACCTGTATAAATCAGGAAGTGCGCCGGGCTTTAAAGCAAATTGAACATAGCGGCCAAACGAGTTGCAACTCTTATCTCCTAGCTCATTTCCATCTGCAGTCCTGATATACAGTATGAAAATAATCAGGACATCTAAGTGTGTTATTGCTTTAATGCAATGGCTGCAAAAACAAACAAACCGCCATGACTCAGAACTCAAAACATCCTTAGTCATGTTTCCGTCTGTACACGCTCTCAAGTCTCGACGCATGAATCACTCCATGAGTGGAAAAACTAAATGTAATCTCACTTAACAAGCTAATAACTCTTAATTGTATGTTCTGAGCTGTAAACAGCAATTAATATGTGTCAATATGTGTCCATCTTCTGTGTATGTGATGCCAGTAGAGTCAATAAGTTCTCAGGACACACCTGAATCAATGATGTCGTGCCAAGGCAGGTATTTCACACACAGTGTGTGTGTGTGTGTGTGTGTGTGTGTGTGTGTGTTACCATATGCTCTGATGATGCGCTCGGCAATAGCATCTCCTATCTTGTTGAAAACGGTTTTGTTGTCTGCACAGCTGATGAAGAACTGATTCTAAAAGTCTAAAAGACACACACACACACACACACACACACACACACAAACACAAAACCACTTTTTCAGACTGAGAACATTGCGTTTTTTTGCAGGTTTAAAGCCTAAAAAATGACCACAAAGTAATTTGAACTCTCATCTGAACTTTGTAAGCTTCACAAAGGCCTAGTTTACAGCAGGACTATTGTTAGACTGACCAACTGTAAGACTATTTGAACAGATTGTGTTTCTGTGGCGCCATCCAGTGGCACACATGAGAGCTGCCGGAGGGAGAGATTTGGGACGGTGGAGGTTTTCTGAGGACAAAGCTGTTTTCATCTTCATCACTGACATGTTTCTCACTTTGGTGACAGCGTGATTAAAAACCAGTGCAAAGAGAGACGAGACAAGAGAGAGCGAGAGAAGTATTCAGTGAGTGTAGAAGAAGGAGAGGAGGATGATGGTGAAGGTGTGATGAAGACGCTCACACATCAGACTGATAAAAATGTCTTTCATGTACTGAAATATTCCTGTGGCGACTTTCATCTTGTAGGACATTGCTAACACACTGACTATGGAGAAGCAGCTCACACAAACACACTGAGAAACATCTGAACTGTCCCTTTAAGAACAGTGCTTGAGTAAATGTACTTTATATTCCACCCAGAGTATGACACGACACATGAAGACCAGATCCGTTTTGATGACTTATTATTACATCATTTATTTATGCCATCATTTCACAAAAAGCGACGCATGACGTGATGATGCGGATCATTTAAGGGGTCGCAATGGGAAAAACAACAGTCTGTGCAAATAGTGCATTTTTTTATAGAGACACAGTGATTCAAGTCAGACAGAGAAAAGACAGAAAAGACAGGAAAACGTCAGCGTTTCTCAACATCGACACTTCAGGTTCAAGCTCCTTGGCGTCCGCTGACCGTTTACACCTGCTATCAATCCATGTGCATCGCATGTCTGCGTTCCTGATTACTAAAAAAGAATTAAAACAAAAACCGTATACACATTTGTGGTTTAAATCAGGCTGTTATCATGAAGCATTCGTACATATAGCTACGAAAAAGTAAAGCACTATAATTCGTATGCATCCAACGTATTTATTGCTGTCAGCAGCATATTGACTGCTGCTGTATGAGAGCGCTGTGGACCGTGTAGGGAGGAGGTTGGGGGTGGATGTTTGGGTCATAAAACACAGGGCCTTTAAACCGGGGAGCAGAGTTCACTTCGCGGGGAAAACAAAAGACTTTCACTCAGGAAACGAGTGTTCGTTCCTCTGGAGTGGTTTAATCCAAACCGCAATCTTGTCCTCCTTTTCCCGGATGTCCGTTACCTTCCTCTTTCTTTGTGTTGGCATTTTAAACTCTGGTGGATTTGTGAGGACTATGTTTAACTGCTCCTCAGATCTCTGCAGGGTAAATCCAGACAGCTAGCTAGACTATCTGTCCAATCTGAGTTTTCTGTTGCACGACTAAAACAACCTTCCAAAACAAGTTCCTTCCCGAGGCTACTTTGCAGCGGCACCGTGGCTCCGTCAGGCGCTTATTGCGCCCAAGACGATTGTGATTGGTTTAAAAAAAAATGCCAATAAACCAGAGCACGTTTTTTTCCCATCCTGGAATGCTGTGTGGACTAACCAGACCCTCCTCCGCAGCACTGGGGAGGAGGGTCTGGCTATGCGGGACATATCAATTTAGGTTCACAATAAATTTTGGCCCACGTAGTTTTTGTTGCTTTTTATGAAGTGTTTGCCACTTTTTCCAATGTTTTTTTGGCATTTGTTTCAACATTTTTGCCATTTTTCCCAGCCTTTTCTTTGCACTTATTTTAATGATGGCTAAGGAAGTTTTTTTTCTGACTTTTTTAGGGCTTTATGTCGACCAAACTGTAAGAGAGCAGACTATATGAGACATGCGATATTACAGTCAAAGATTTGATGAATTTCGATGAAATAAAAGCATGTCAATCAACTATACATGTCTGGCCCTGGATGTGATTCTCATCTTCCAGTGTGGCCCTTCGTGAAGTTGAGTTTGACTTTAAGGGAAAAGGTAAGGTAAAAATCAGGCTCAGGGGGTTGTTGACAGGCGTAAACAGGACCATAATCTACTGAGTCAATATGAAGAATCAATCAGTTTCCTGAATAAAACTGTCCGGTAACATCAGGTCTATCTGCTGCTCACCGAAAAAGGAAACGAACTACACAAGTTGTCCGTTGATATGCTGTGGAGGAAGAAGGTCTGGCAATGCGAGACTACTCAACTACCAACTGCCGCTGATACGATGGAGCTCTGTAGCCGGCGTCAAGTGACCAGCCGGCGGTCGCCTAATTTCGCAGGATATCATACGTATTGCTGTGCATACATTTTCGTACTATGTCGTACATACCCGTTCATGAGAATGCGTTATTTAAATTCAGTTATCCTGGATGCACAGAAAACATTTCCATCCAAATCAACTTCTTTGCTGATGATCTCATCCTATCTCTGTAGGGGGAATTCAGTTGTTCAATCTCTTTATAATCTCTGTTTTAGATGTAAACAGGCTGGCATTGCACACAACATTTTTTTGCCTTTTCAACAACAACAACTACACTAAATTTGGGGTTGCAAATATTTCAGAATTTCCGAAATCTGAATTCATCACAAAGATTAAAAACATGCACCGGAGCAGGAGGTAGAAACACAGGGAGGTAGAGAGGGAGATTAAAAAGAAGAGCACATTTAAGGTCCCATTTTTCATAAATATTAACAGTAGAGAAAGTTCAGGTGCATCTAGACGACACACAGCTTCTGGACAGGCACACTGTTTAGCATCAATAATGTCCATGGCTTTAAAGGCAATCATTCAGTTTGCAGAGTTCATGCTTTTTTTTTGTATCTGTTTAATGGCAACGAGCTGCTGTCATGCTGTCAGCTACGAGCATCGTCTAATGCTTTTTTTTTGGGTCGAATTTATAGCACAGAACAGCTTCATGCAGATCACCCACAGACCAACGAGGAAGACACTAACAAACATCGATGCTGCGTTTCAAACGGCTTCAAAATTGGAAATCTAGAGACGACCGTATTCCAAAATACCGATGGGATGGTCTGAGTTTAACCCTCCTGTTGTCCTCGGGTCAAATTTGACCAATTTTCAAAAATTTTCTATATATTTCTATACTTTCAACCAAATTGTCAAAAAAAAGTAACATAGATGGTTCCATACAACGCTTTTCAGAAGTAAAAAAATTTTTTCAGTTCTCTACTTTCATTGAATTTGGGTGTTTTATTCAATTTTATACCATTTGGAGAAAAAAATGATAAAAGAACGTTGAAAAAAGTGGCAAAAATGTGGGGAAAAAACTAAATATTCAAATAAAATGCAGAAGAAATCGACAGACAGAAAAAAGTGACAAAAAAACTTGAAAAAAAGTGACAAAAATGTCGTAAAAGCGACAAAAGTGTCAAAAAACACCGACTAAGGCTATAGTAACGACCAAAAATAAAAACGTTTTTATTTTAAAGTTAGTTTGGTGGTCGACAGGAAGACAACACGAGGGTTAACAGTGTGAAAGCTGCACACCAATGTTTCTAACTTTTAAAATAATCTAAAGTTAGATCTTTGAACTTATCAATATCTTAAACCTGCAGAAACAGATTTTTTTGGTCACTTGGGGAAAACGGAAACAAAGGTGCTGCAGGTTTTGCGCTTACAGCCGCTTAAATGTTTAAGTTGCCTGTTGCTAAAGCCTGCTTTGAATGAAATGCAGCATTGCAATAAACTTTTCATGCATGAATCTGTGGGTTATGTAGTTTAAAAACAAGAACCGTAACACTTTATTCAAGTCTGGAATTTCCTGGCAGTTTCCTGAAAAGGATAATTATCTGTACACACATAATTCTCAATAACTAAACGTGTAATTTAGAGTCTTTTAGTCTGCACAAAGCAGGTCAAAATGAGAAATCTGTCTACAGGCGGAAAACTATTATATGGAGAGTAAAGTTTCCAATTATAAATGAGCAACATACTTACGAAAGAGTAGTACTGCCACGCCTCAAAAAGAAAACCTCTATTACGTGAAATGTTGATTGTTATAACAAGATATTTTCATGTTATTACAACATACAAACTTATCAAGTTATAATTTATTGTTGTAACGTGAAACTTTTCACATTATAAAAAAATCTTGTTATTATATTTGTAGGCTAACGTGACACTGATATGTTTTTCTTTTTCAGGCGTGGCAGCACTACGCTTCCGTACACATTTTTACTTAGGTATAAAAAGAAAAAAAAAAATTTCCCCTATTCTGTTATTAGTTCCGAATTACAGTTCTTTCCAGAAAACTTCCCAGGAACTTGCAGACCCGTAAAATAAAGCGTCACCAAAAGAACTACAAAGACCAGATCAGAGAATGAAAACAGGTCACTTAAGGCTGAATGTAGAACCCACAGTATGAGGAATGTAAATGAATGAATGTACTGCATTAACATCATCTTTGGCACTTGTGATTTCCTGTTTGACATTAATATTAAAAGCAGGGCTTCGGAGATACGAAACGTCTGACAGCTCCGTCCGGTTCTTCGTCCCTTTCTCTGCACCGCCGTCTTCATTAAAGTCTCTCTCTCTCTCTTTTTTCTCTTATTGTCTTTGTCAAACTCTCAACACAGAAGAGTCAGAGCAGCGTTTGCCGGCACTGCACGTTGCATAGCCGTGTTGGAGAATGAAGGAGCGAGCCGTTTTTTTTTTTAACTTAAGGAGTAATAGCTTGTTGGTGAAGGGTGCAGGGGGGAGGCCTGTCAGGCCTCGGAGTTGATCACTTCCATTTTTCCTTCTTTTTTTTCTTCTTGTAAACATGAGGACCAGCTTCTCGAGTTCAGCGTCTGCCGGTCCAAATGTGTGTGTGTTTGCATGTGTGTTTTGAACAACAATGTGCCTCAATGAGAGTCTCCATGATTTCCCAATGAAACTGTCTGAATGTCACGCTCCTCGTCTGGACCGGAAGTCGTTGTGGCCCTCCATCATGAAGGCCGTTTCAAAGCTCTTATTCCTGCCCCGAGGAGCAAGGATAGAGGGAGGATGGAGGGGGGATCTCTGAAGGAGCTATGAGCGAGGATAGAGGGTGAAGGGATTTCTGAGGAGCTATGAGCGAGGATAGAGGGAGATAGAGGGTGAAGGGATCTCTGAGGAGCTATGAGCGAGGATAGAGAGAGATAGAGGAAAAAGGGATCTCTGAGGAGCTATGAGCGAGGATAGAGGGAGATAGAGGGTGAAGGGATCTCTGAGGAGCTATGAGCGAGGATAGAGGGAGATAGAGGGTGAAGGGATCTCTGAGGAGCTATGAGCGAGGATACAGAGAGTCCGAGGAGCTATGATCGAGGATACAGAGAGCAACCTTCCCGGAAGCTGTGCGGCTGAAAGCCGTTGCTGACTCCACCCAAACAGCTGACGAATTTACGTGACGCTTCAGAGGAAAGGATGTCTCATCCCTCTAAAAACACATTTCCTTGTTTCCTCTCGTCACGAATTATTTCCTTGCGTCTCTCCCATGTTTCCTCGGTGGGACAGGACTAAGACGCGAGGAAGGGAAGCAAGTGCAATTTAAGGAAAGTGAGATTCAGCAACTATGTGTTATTTAAGCAAGTGGGATGTTGTTCATGTGCATTCAACGGCACTGCTGGTACAGAGGCTTTGTTCACAACCTCAGCTGATGCCATTTTGGAAGTCATTTTGGCTGCCAACGCTGCAAATTCAGGCGGTAAACAGAACAGCAAACTCAAGCTCTTTTTCTAAATAATGAGAACATTTCATGCTCTGGGAGTTTCCTCTCAGGCTGCAGCTGAATCCCATCTTCTTCTGGGACCGGCAGCTGTGACTCCAAACATTATCTTAAAAGGAAAACTACGGATTGTGACACCTAGGGGTTTATTTTTGAAACTCCTGATATTGGTCCTAAAATAGTAATAGCAAAAATATTTTTTTTTGGTACCAACACGGTCGAGGTTTGAAGTAGAGCTGCAAAGATTAATCAATTAATCGATTAGTTGTCAACTATTAAATGAATCGCAGAGTATTTTGGTAATTAATTAATCGGTTTGAGTCATTTATTATAAAAAAATAAAATCTAAAATGTGAATATGTTGTAGTTTCTTCTCTCCTCTGAGACAGTAAACTGAATATATTTGAGTTGTGGACAAGACATTTGAGGACTTCATCTTGGGCTTTTTGGGAAACACTGACCGACATTTTTCACCATTTTCTGACATTTTTTAGAGACCAAACAATTAATCCATTCATCCAGAACAGTGAAAATAATCGGTAGTTCCAGCGCTAGTGTGAAGTGATACTAGAAAGTGGAGTTAAAACCCTGCAGACCACTGATTGGTCAGAGAGAATTCACGCTTCACGGGACATCTTGCGCGAACAGACATTTCTAAATAGCCAAGCGACCGTCAATACTCGACCCAGATTTGAAATAATGGCAGCCTGCAAAACTACGGCGTACCATCGATGAAGTGCAGACGCCCCTCTGTTTGTTTGCTGATGAAAGGATTTTCAGAGAGTGTGGCGTTGAAGATGAAGTTGCGGCAGTTTCACTCTCTGGCGCTATATAATCCCGCCTACTTGTGGCCGTTTAGCTCAGTTGGTAGAGCAGGTGCACGTGTGCAGAGGTTTATTCCTCGATGCAGAAGGTCCAGGGTTTGAATCCAACCTGTGACGGTTTTCCTGCATGTCTCCCCCCCTCTCTCCCCCCTTTCACATCTCTGCTTTCCAAAAATTAAAAAAAAGAAAAGAATGTCGCCTACTCTGGGGGGAATAGAGAAAACTACACGAAATAGAGAAAAACTACCGGTACCAAAAGTGAGTCGAGCCGAAACCATGCAGAGGCAATTCGGCATAAGTAGGTCAGACGTTTGCATCTTATAACCAAACGTTATACGGTCCTTTAAACTCTAAAGGTAGTTCAGACGAATAATGTTTCTGTGGGAAGATGCACGG